>NW_027286763.1:89781465-90048965 GCF_022747635.1 Hetaerina americana
TCTCAGCGAATATTAATTACGTATTTGTAATTAGTATGTAGTTTACAGAAATTCTAAGACATTAAGGCCATAGGTACGTACAAGGTAACAATGTTAGGATGAGTTGAAAAAATGAGACAACAGGGAAATAACACTGGATAAAATGATAAATGAATTGAATGACTTTGTGCTAGTAATTATTTATCAGTATTTTTAAGTTCATCCTTCGTTGTCATTTATGTTCGCCGAGATATAAGTAAAATATAAATTAGCTCCAAAAATGAAGACAGGAAAGCATATCCTCCAATACAAATTGGAAAATAATGAAAGCTAGAGCGCTAATTTGTATGATAATATCAATTCAATTAATCTCTGTATTTTTCACCAAGTAAATAACAAGATATATAGTAACTCAGATTGATCATCACCGAAATGCACTATGCCATATGTGACAGTGATTGTTAAATAACGACCTCATGATTACGGTTATTATCATCATAGTGCTTGATTATAAATCCTTAATAAGTAAAATAATTTGGAAAACCAATTCCATGTAGAAAAACAGGTACATACTAATCCTAGATTGAAAATCTGTGAGGATAGCGCTGCCTAAATTATTGAGAAATTAGATTTGTTTTTGACACCGAATAAATAATCAATTCATTGCATTGAAAGGTAATACTGATTTGTATAAACATCGCCCTCCTTTTATGTTATCGATTTTCTCAGGCCACAAATGCAGAAGAAACCATTTTTTATAAGAAGCTTACATAGCAGAATTCTAGACCAAAGGGAAAAGTTTGGGAAATAGCTTATCCTTCAACCCAATCCAAGTTTTCGCATACAATTCGGAGTTATAGAAGAAGAAAAAGTTCCATTTTGAGAGAGAAAATATAATGGTCCAAAACACCAACTCGAGCAACTTGAAAAATGTATAGTCTAGTATTGCATTAAAATTCGTGATGAAAACAAATTTTCCTTCATGGTCCGAGACCTGAAACCACTTTCCGTAGGTCACAGTGGCAGTGGAACAAATAAAAAAGTAGGGAAATGCTATTAAGATATTAAATTTCACGACTTGTGATTATATAGTGAGTTGATTTTAAGAAAATGAAAGGAGCTGTCGGTGAAGTCATTGAAAGCAGCCTTTCATTTTCACCGGCATAAAACCCTCGCTTTATTATTTATTACATAGTTTAAAATTACCCCAGTGAAACGCAGAAATAAAACTCTCTGGACCCAATCAATGTCATTAGATGCGATCGCACTATTTTTTAGATGATATCATCAACATCCAGTATCAACTTTACAGCAAGTTTACGCGTTTTTTCCTAATTAAAAATATAAAGCAGACGTTCATGCTGAAATGTTATACGTAAGCAGTCGTTATTTCATCAGTAAAGCACTAAAATGTAACTGATTAGTACGTGAAAGTTTCCTGGTAGACTGATATTTACATTATTCTTTAGAATGAACTACTTTATATCAGCTATTATCAATGTATTTACCTCACACAAAATTCGATGGATTAAGTGATATCCGTCACATTAATTGAGAATAAATCGATGAACATTGCTGCATTATTGCCACTAACAAACCTCACTATATGATGAACACCATTAAACTAATGGGTAAAACCTAATGGTTAAAACCAACAAACACTTATGAGTATATTGCAGAAAATAGGAAAAAGGGGGCAAAGGAGGCTACTCCGCAACCTGTGCATATCTAAGACTACTCAATACAACAATTTCAGAGTGTAAAAATCATTCGCCTTGACTGGGATCCAGATCCCTCAATATCCGGTCGAGTGGTTTAGCCACTTAAGCTACCGAGGCGTCCTCTTAAACTCTGAAATTTTGGGGCTTTTAAAGGAACAAGATTTTGTGACAAAATACCGTACATACAATTTCACAGGCATTCGTAGTCCTGCGCGACGCGCCACAGTCCACGAGGTTAAAGCCAACTTTAAACACTTATGGTGTTTTCACTTTGACAAATTCCAAAGAAACTGCGGGAGATGCCGCAACAGTAACTTTTAACGGAGTCATCCGCTAATGTGCATTTCAATGCAACAATTTCAGAGTGTAAAAATCATTCGCCTTGACTGGGATCCCAGTCAAGGCGAATGATTTTTACACTCTGAAATTGTTGCATTGAAATGCACATTAGCGGATGACTCCGTTAAAAGTTACTGTTGCGGCATCTTCCGCAGTTTCTTTGGAATCAGACTACTCAGTTACGAGTGGGGAACGGAGAGTCTGGATGGGCAGTGTTAGGAAGAGGATTAAGGCAGGGTTTCCCATTATCGCCGGAGCTATTCAACCCATATGTGAAGGAAATGATTAAAGAAGCATGGGAAAAACTGGAGGTAGGAAATTCGGCGCAGAATTTGCAAAAACCATTTAGGTTCGCTGATGACAAAGCTTTAGTTTGTCAGTCAGCCAAGAGGATGCAAGCATTCCTTAGTGAATTGGAAATTCAGGGCAATAGATATGGGATGAGAATCAATATTAATAAGACCAAGGCTATGCGATTTTCCAAAAAGAAAAAGACTAAGCTAAATATTAAAATAGGAGGGCAAAACCTCGAGCAGGAAGAACAGTTTATGCATCTCGGAAGTGTTTTGGACCAACACGGTCAAAGTAGTTGAGACGTAAGGAGAAGAATTGCGCTGGGGAAAGAGGCTTTCAAAAGGAGAGGGGAGTTGATGACAGGGACACTGAGTAAGGATATTAAAAAAAAGGCTCCTTAAAGCTTTCATATGTTGTGTAGCTATTATTAGTGTATGGCGCGGAAACGTGGTCCCTGAAGCTGGATGATAGAAGTCGATTGGAGGCTATTGTAGATATGTGGGTGTGGAGAATGGAGAAGGTGTAATGGACGGAAAGGAAAACATATGAGGAAGAACAAGGCATGGTGGGCGAGGAAACGGGTGTCAGGAAAAATCCTAAGGAGGCAGAAAATATGGATGAAGGGCATATTGATCGGCAGAGGGATATTAAAGACTGTAATAGAGGGGAGAATATTAGGCAGACGAGGAAAGGGCGAGAGCAGGACAGGGATATTGGACGGGAGGAAGGGAGGAAGGCAGTACTCAGAGATAAAGAGGGACTTTATGTAGAGTAGGTTACTGGATTGTGTATTGTAATGAGACAGAAAATATTTATTTCGTAGTGGTGCCCATCCAAAAACCTACCTTAACCGGTAGGTTAGTAAATGATAAATAAATAAATAAATAAATAAATATATATATATATATATATATATATATATATATATATATATATATATATATATATATATATATATATATATACATACATATGATGTAGAGTGGGATGTTGTCTTTTGCTGGGGGTCAAATTGTTGAATTAGTAATTTTGTCCATCCAAAAACCTACCTTAACCGGTAGATTACCTAATAAAAAATAATATATATATATATACCTATACCCAGCAATTTACGCAAGCAGCATATTGACTGAAGTGGGACAGTATCAAGAATAGCTTTTGACAGGAAAAGCAGAAAAAATTAAATAGAGAAACAAAGAGAAGAAAAGAATACACATAATTACAGACGCTCAGTGGAATAAGGTAATACACAGGAACCCGGGAAAAGTTCGATACAAATCGTTTTCCGGATGTTTAACTTCGGCTCGCAGGACTAAGGACCGGAACGCCTTGGCCTTTCCCACCGCCCACCCACCCTCACGATTCCGCCGGAGAGGGCAGCGAACGCCATCCGCGAGCAATAACCAACGGCCAGCCGTATCGCGATGGTTTAAGCGGCCGACGCACACGAATGAGGGAGCCATCGTCGTCAAATCTCGGGGGAGAGGGGGAATGATTCAAAGCCGTAAACGAAATGAGTCGCTATCGCGGTACATACACACGGGTACTCCCGAAGCACCGAAAAATAAAGAAACGCGGGTATGAAAACACCTTTTAGGAATTCCGGGGAGCACCCTTGCGTGTGCAGATGCGATTCGAAAACGGCAAGCGAAAATGCCTGACGCGAGTGCCTCCGATAAGAATTTTTGTGTCAGTGTTCTTATTTCCCTCCGGCCCTCCTATCTTTGTATTTCACTCCACATCACGTGTCCGCACCAAACCGAGTGGAACGCCTCTTTTCCCTCCGTTCCTCTTTTCCAAGACTTTTCTTGCGTCCGCGTCTTACTTGCGCACCTTAGGACGTGACTGTATCTATCGAGGAAGGCGAAGAAATTCTGAGCTCACGAGTTGAGAGAGCCTTGTTCCCTAAGGCTCTCAGAACCGGGGTCGCCAGACAAACCACTCTCCAGTCTATAGAATTCTATGTAATGACGTGAAATCGTTTTTTTTTAATATATAAGTACATAGGAGGATAAGGTGTAAGGCTAGAGTTTGGTATGCAGTAACTCTTGAAGAAGCATACTTGTAGATGCAATGAATTAGGTAGAAACATGAAAATTTTGGCAAGCATTAATCTACGCCTAGGTAAAATGAGGGATGAATAAACACGAGTAACGAAAGGAAGAAAGTTAGGGGAGATAAAGAAATGGGTAACTGCTGCATAGTATACCGTATTCACAGAAGGCAAAACGACGACGTTTACGGGAAAATACACTGTTAGGTTCCATTCGCGAAGAAGTCCAGCGATACTGATCTTGCAGATAGGTACACGACATCCGAATTCATGTTCTGCCACCTAGGGATTTATAAATGCCTCATTTGCTGGCAAATATTGACCATCCGGATAAAAGTAAATGAAGAGACTCCAGAACTGACAGGCTTTAATAATATTTATTCATTTCACGGTCACAGCAAATCAAAGAAAATATATTCCAATTATTTACAATAAAAGAATTTCCTGTCATCTACATCCACAAGTCGAGTGTGCCAGGGGGACAGAGTGTCATCAGCCAACCTCATTTTTTTCAACAACACGTTTACTAACAACTACACGTGTAAATTCTGGTATCATAACACTCTTTGCCATTTGCCCTCCAGGTGGCTTACGGGAAAATATAATTGATTTGAATGAAACATGAATGATAGGTGTCAGTCTCTCCAAGGTGTAAGCTCTTTTAGTTATTTCAGCAGTGGGCCTAAAATATACTCTACGCGGTTAAACATAATTAATGGAGTACTAATAGAAAGAGGTCCACTCCGACGAAAACTGGACCAAAGCCTAGATGGCAGTAAAACCACACCAATCTAACCCCCTAGCCACACAAATCTGACCAAGAACAGCATTCGCTTTGGCTGAATATAATTAAATGAATTTCAAGTACTGTTATCAGCTTAACTGCATACTGTTTTATTTCTAATCTTCATTTGCTTATTTATTATTTTAATCTGTCGAGAGTTATTACTTATTCATCGCACGAGTGTTACATAGTAAGAAAGATTTAGGGGCCACATCGTGCGACATAAAACGCTTTTTTCAAGATACACAAAATAAATGGAACCCCCCCATAAAACACAGCTTAATTGTCTCTTGGCTTCAAATTTTATTCCCGTACGCTTTATGGTCACGTGTTGCACGCTCCTTATTTGTTAACTTAATTAGAGGTTTCATTACATTCATCCGATATGACCGCCGTGGAGCGTTTGCAGCTGCATTTCAAACACGGATACGACTAAAAGGACAAATACAACGCACAGTTTACAACCAACATCAAGACATTACTAACAACAGCTAAAAGGGGGGATTTTAATTAATAACATAATGCGATCATGCGTTGTCTAAAGCTTTACACTGCCTGATAATGCCTAGTAGAAACAGGACAAAGTCAAAAGATGCGTAATAGAAATGGGATGATCCAGCAGGAACACCTGCATCCCAATTTACACCAATACTTATCATGTGGGCATCACAACAATACACACATACACCTACTCAAAGTGGCATTCTTGTATTATTTGAGTTGCTAAAATATTGGTAATTGGCTGCGGAAATCTGTGTTGCTTACTGACTTTCATGTATAAATTATTATATACCCACCGTATCTTTTTTATGTAATTGTATTTTTATCCGCGTTATCTCACTATAGTCATTCGCGCTTGTAGACTCTTTTCAGGTCAACGTTTCAATATATGATGGATTTGACGAAAGAATAATTCAATTGTGTATCCATTCTAATCTTTAAATTATGGTTCCATGTTACGCATAGTTGGCAACTTAAAAATATTAGTGTTAAATTAATCATCAATAAAATAAAAAGAAAGTTCCTTACATTTAAATTTGGTATCCCATTTAACAAATGAATATGTATTCAGCAGATCTTTTAAAGCAGAACTACGCCATGGAATCGAAACAAAACTACTTAAGGTATCTGCAAACTAAGCCAACACATTTGATGTTTCTATCTTAATTTAACATAATCATAATTTTTAACTATATCTCCCAGAGTCTCAATTCCTAGCAGGCGAGAACAATAGCTAAATAAACAGTTCGTCTCGTCATTGTTGGTTAGTTTCAGCTCCATCAGGACAGAAGCGATTCCTCTTTCCGCCTCCATCCTTTTACATCTTTATCGCCCGTCCTCAAATCTCATTCTTCCTCCTCGTCATGGTCTCGTTTCCTGCCCAAACCAATTCCCCTGCCTTTGTGACACGCCCGGAATGGTTCTATTTTGCAGCTCACTGCAAAATGACGATTTTCATCGATGATGGCGTCATAAATACGCTCGGTAATTTCATGTGAAGTTCACTTCTACAAGAGCACAGGGCCAATTCTACTAGCTATGCTCCTACGAATGGCCTCGTTACTCGCGTTATGAGCTACCCCATGGCGATGAAGACCTCTCACTATCTCGCCTAGCACTCGTTCGAAGCAATCAATGTTCTTACTTTTTCTACTCCATTTACATCACGCACGGGTACCCAATATTCCAACAGGAAACTTAATTACAATGTAATTTTCATGAAAATTGCTATGTACTAACGCCAAAGGAAAGGGGCTTGACTAAACGTAGGGAAAATCACTAACAATTCGCTGAAGGTTACATCTCAGGCTGCCCAAAAGTAGATCAGCAAGAACAAAAGCTCATCGAGAAGCAAATTGATGAAACAAATACTTCACGTCATTTGGTGATTTAACAACAGTAAAGGATGAATAAGTGGCTCCGTTATACGTTCCAAAACACGTTTATGTTTGCGAGAACTAAGTAGAGTTAATTGAGTGTAAAATATGATTTACGCGATTCGATAAAGGGTAATAATTTGATCGCTATGAAGCTATTTATCTAAGCTTGCTGCGTACGCATAGATTATTCTATGATAGAGTAACGTCACAGTTATCATTATAATTGGTAACCTACCGGTTATGGTAGGTTTTGGATGGACAACTTCCAAATACATATCTCGTTTCTCCTAACATAGCACAACCCAACATTTTACTCTACAACAAACCTCTCTTCACCTCCATACACACAAACTTCCTTCCACCATTCCATCCAACCTCCCTATCCTATTACTGCACCTTCTTCACTAGCCTGATATTCTCCCCTCAATCACAGTCTTCAACATCCCACTGCCGGTCAATACGCCCTTCATCCATTTTTCCTACCTCCTTAGGATTTTTCCCAAAAATCCCCTCTACTCCCCCACCAAACCCAGCACTTCCTCATTTGTTTTCCTTTCTTCTCACTTCACCATCTCCATCCTTATCCACACCAACACTTCAAAAGCATCCAATCTACGCCTGTCATAGATGTATATGGCCGATATTCTATCAGGAAAACAATCTAAACACCACCTTCTCAGATGTAGAAAGAGCAACGATGGACGAAATATCTAAGAAAAGCGAGACGGATTTATTGGCAGGTAATTTATGATATATTTACGGAAATAATCGATAAGAGCCACAGTATCTGATGAGAAAATATTTTGAAATAATGAAAAATGGAGTATATTTAAATAAAATTTTGTAATCAATTCTATATTATGTTAAATATCGCCTTGATTCATCCCCCTGGAAAAATAAGAAAAATAATATATTAAGAAAGTCATTATTGGTTAATGTCTACATGGCTATAATTTTCACTACAGTTCACAACCAATATTGCGACAAGGTTTAGTATCACTGATAGTAAACCACCCGAATGGATTCCTTAAAATGGGTTACCAGTAGATTTTTCTCAAAACCAACTCCTTCAACATCTACAAGGTTGGCAATGGTCTGTTGGGAAGTCACCAAAATATTCCCTCGAGATCTTTGGGCCACCAAGGTGGCGGTTAAACGCGTTTGTTCCGGCCATAACACGAAGGATTCACGCGCGACCCCACATATAACCGAACAAAAACAGAAGTAGCGCCGGAACAAAAAAGGAACGATACAAAACTGCAGTTAGTTAGTCTCTGGTAGCAATTAAATCCGTGGGGTATGGGATATTTGGGAGATGGAAGCAAGGGAATGAAAGGGTAAGGTTAGGCACGACGCTTCCTAACAGGAGATAAAAAAACACCGAAGGTAATAAACAACGCGTCTGTGACGAATTGAAAGAGAGGACGAGGAGGAATAGTGGGAGGCGGAGAATCGAGGGAATCTTGAGGGGACCGGGGAGGGGGGACAGGTTTTAAGGAAGGGGGAAAGGGGAAAGTAGGCGGAGGGAAGGGGGGGGACCAGCGAGACCACCCACGGACGGGATCTGGGGCCGCCGCTGGTCTGGTGAAGGGCGGGACTGCCCAATGCCAGCACGCGATGAGGTTCTGATGGGGCATTCAAGATGGAGGTGGGCTCAGTTGGAAGACGGATGGAGCGGGGGATGAGAAAGGGTTGCTTGAGAGGAGGGAGAGAGGGTTGCTTGAAGGGGTGGGTGGGATGAGAGGGACGGCTGAGGGGATGGGGGAGAGGAAGTTGACTTGGCGGCCTCAAATGTCAAGTTTTTTTTTATAAGTGGAAAATTTCCTACAGATAACTACTCACAGTAGACGAGAAGACTGTGGGATAGAAATAGTAGTTGGCGGCATAAAAATTATTCTCATGTGAAACGTTTAGGGTACAGAAAATAAGACGAAAATATTATTCCCCGTGCACAGGAAGATCCCTAAACACAACAACCAATCAGAAAATGTCCTCTCCACTTTTATTCAATAAACAAGATAGTGGAGCAAATCATAATTCATAGGTGTAGAACCAATAATGAAAATCTCTTTTGTTTTTATACCATATATTATGACGTTGTAATATGTGTCTACCAATTTAGAGAATTTGAACTATGAAGAATTAGATATTATGAGGGCGAGCATATTCAATCTGATATTTCAGAGAGAAATAAGCCTTTTTTTCCAAAGGAAAATTCTATATTCAACTTTATTTGTGGAACGCATTAATGAAAACAGAACTATTTTACGATTTTCTATAGAATAATAATCACCAACGGACATAATTCTGGCTTGGAAAGTAGCTCATTAACATCTTTCTCCATGGAAAATCAATGGGTTATCTCGCTCTGCACATACAAACACAAGCCCAAACATTCTTACGTTAAAAAAAGAACACTGCTGTTTTAGCCTACTTTTTTATCGTTCATAAGTACGCCATGACGCCATTGTTTATTTAGTACCTTCCCTTATTATTTAGTGCCCCGACAAAAGATAAACATGGGCGCGCCATTCGAGTAATTCTATTGTGATGTGAAAAAAAACGCGGGGCCCGTAAAACCAAACGTCGAGCGCCCATTGAAAAAACGCAGTGCGTCATCCGCGCAACCCAGTCATTATCCTTAATATTAGTGATACCACAGCGGTTTAAGTCAAAAGTGTACCTTTCTCTCATGTATTATTTAGTACAAGGTTTTTGGAGGCAGGTGCGGGCGCTCAAGCCATTCCGACGTGATCGCTCGGAAATTTTCGACGGCATCCAAGGTCAGCGCGATTAAATGATTCGAAGACAGCTCTATTGGGAGAAGGCCCTCGGGCAATTGCGCGGACTACCTACCTCAACCGAAATTTTCGAACTGCTGAAAGTGTGGTGGGTGGAAATATCGGGGCCGATCGGTATGTTATGACCGCAGCAGAGAGGGAGAGACGTGTTGTTTTGCCGGGACGAAAACGACGATTTCCCTCGTAATATTTTTACTGACTAAAAAGGTCGAGACAACTATTCATGCAAATTGAAAATTCATAAATAATAATTTCATGCCAATTCGCTGGGCACTACGAAATATTCTCATGGTGCTTCCAAACTGCAACGACTGAAGGTACGTCTTTATTTCGCCGGAAAGGCGTGTACGGGACACAAAACGCGAAACTGAAAGGACACAAATAATAAGTGCTTTCAAACCCTTGGATACATTATATTTTATAACTTGATAGGCCTGGAAAAAAGGACAAGTACGGCGAGGACAAGCAGAATAACGCAAGCCTATGTTTTCAAAACCAAACGATAAAATTATTAACAATATAGATGGCAAACTTAGGAACACAGTACCCATAAACTAACATTTAGAGAGGAGAGGACTCTGCGATGAATGTCAGACGCGATCGCATGGAATCATAAAACTTCTTGTCAGGAAGAATAGTGTGGCGCTACAGAACCATTTGAAATATTAATACTACAGGAGTTATGGAGTTAGTTCAAGAGGTAGAAGACTAGTAATTCTACCGCATTATGAAAACTCTTCTCGTTGACCCTAACTAATCTTCCAACTATTGTAGAACAAAAACAATGAAATAACAATCGTAATGTACCTAAGAATAATGGAAATATTGTGACTAGTGAGTTGGCTGAGCAACTTCAAGTAAGAAGCTATTGGGAGAGAGAAGAAGGCACTCTTGGGCAGGACTAGAGAAAGAAAAATAGTTTAGGCAATTTCCGCGATCAAACGTTTAATGAAGACTACGAGAAGTCGGAAATGTGGAGAGGTAGGGTGAGAAGAAGAAATTCACACATTTATTAGTAGCTAACAATTATGTGAAACAATTTTTCATGTTGCATACCTGGTGTTGAATCACCTTCTGCCACACACCCTAGCATTGACTTGCATGGTATCAAACAAAAGTGAATAGTAGTAGAGATAAGTTTGGTTACAAAAATGATGCACGTTAGTAGGAAAGAAAAATAGAGACATTCAAGAGTTACCCTAACGGTATTTCAGGACGATATCGCAAAAGTATGAATATATTAAAAGAATAATTGAAATAGGAATAGGGTGGAAGATAACTCTTTCAGTCTCAAATCCAGTCCTGTGATGTTGAAAACCCGTGATGATGAACACTGTTAACTTTGGCGAAGTGGGATAAGGGGAAATCTGGATAAAACTTACAACATCCTGAAACGACATAAATTAGTAACGAAAGGATAGAACTTTGCGAGATGAATTCTTAGAAACTAAGAAGAGAATGACCGCAATCACTTTTTCACCACCAGGAATTGCAACTTAGTCAATGGGCGGCTTATTAGCATGAATATTGCCACCCAGATGAAATCCCATTGTGCTTGTTAAAACCTTATAAGTGTTTCGCTCCAGAGGGAGGACCAGGAAACAAAAGAAACGAGAAGGTCCAAAAATTGACGGGTGGCACGCAGGCTCGAGGAAATCCGTGTACGGAAAAGGAGTCTTTGTTAAGGCACCCCGAGGCCAAGTAGTATGAAACAACCAACCTCTTGGCGCGACGGCAAGAAAATTTCCCAACATTGCCTCCCATCTAAAGGAAGAAATTTGAAAGCAAAGGCGAAGAATCGAGATGACTTAACTTGAGCAGGGGAGGGCAGGAGATGTGGGGGGGGGGGGGTAGGGAGTGCAGACTGAATAAATTCATAATAAGACGAGGCCCAAGGGTTGGAGAACAGGTGGATAACCCTGCTGACTAAATAAAGAAGAGAGTAGGGAATAGATAGAGGGAGTGCGGCTGAAAAATGAAGAGTGGGGGAGGAGGAACCGTACAAAGCTTGGGTAGAAAGAATAAAGGGATCTTTCGTAAGAGGGAGGGGGCTGGTGGGGCGTGAGGCAAGATCGGGGTGGGCGGGGTTTGCGGGGAAGGAAGGAGGCAGAGAGAGAGAGTCATGGGCCAGGTGGGGGACGTGAGCGAGTCCGGGATGGAGGAGTCCGAAGGAGAAAAATTGAAGAGCGGGGAGGAAGCGGAGATGGAGGGAGGGCATGAAGGAGGCATAAGGACGGAGAGTGGAAGTTGGATGGGAGAAAAGTTAGGTTGGGGAAATTGAGGGAGGGGGGAAGAAAGGATGGGGGAAGTGTTCGGGGGGGGGGGATGGAATTGCGGCTGGCGGGATTTGTTCGGCAAGTGGAGATGATGGGTGAAATGATGGGAAAATGTAAGAGGAATGGGTGAGGCAAGGAGATGGGATGATCAGGGAGAAAGTTTAGGGCACCGATAAAAATTACATGGAATTAATTCATAAATCAGATCAGACCTCAACAAGGTATATTTTCCTTGTTGACCGATAATTTTAACAGCAGTCTTTGCTTTGGATCAATCTCCGCGTTCGGCTTCAACTTCAATCAGTGGTAAGTTGAACGGGTATTGATTTACCTCCTCAAGCTAAGTCAAATATACCTAACAACGGACACAATTTTTCCACCTCTTAAACTTGCACCACGAAAATGCTTTTGAAAGTTCAGAAATATGTTGCCGATTTGCTGGGGTTGTTCACAATAGAATGACAAATTTTATTGAATACAGTCATGAATTATATATTGGCTTCTCTATTCTGAATGAATCTTAAATCAATTTCTTTATTTATTTGCATGGCTCTTACCCAACATTCTTCAAATCTTGTGTGCCAAATACAAAAACTATCAATGGATGGAGAAGGAGAGATTGTACGTGTATGTCCACCGAACTTCATCTTAGATGGTCAAGCATTTAGTCCATCATTATTCCATGTCCATGTATTACATCATTAGTAATCCCATTAGTTTAATATACTTTTAATATCGTGACGTTTGGCCAAATTAATTGTCAAAACCGAGAAAACTCCATCGATTTCCCCATTGATACCGCCCGATTTTAACGGTTCACGTGCCAAAGTCTCATGTTGAGCCTCGCACAACCGAGTATTTTAAAATTTGTAATGCTGATTGCCTCTATATATACCATAGATTAACTGACGAAAATATCTACCAAGTTTTACAAGAGATAACTAAGAGAAAGGTGTACACTGTTATTTGGATTTTAGGCCCAATTTATACCATTTTAAAAATGAGATAGAAATGTGATATTTTCCAAACCTTAGGAAATGTTTTATCCAAGCAATGCCGATAAATTATTTCAAGTCACACTGCAATGCTTATGATTTTTATTACATGTTTTATTTTCCTAGTATATTTGGTTTGCTATTTGACAGAAGACCTTCCTAGAAGAAATACCTTATCTGTATACGGATAATCAATAAGATTTAAGGCAACGTGTAAACGTCAATGATAACGGAATTAACCCACAATATTGGACTTAGGATCCTAGATAAGAATAAATCTCACAGTGAAATTGGGCGCAGTGAACATATACTTAAACTATCTCAAAGCCACAGACCGATTTCTATGCATATTTCTCAAGGGATAAATAGCTATTTCCATTAGTGGCTGGGAGTCTGTGGTGGTTTGCACTCTCCTTAGCAGACAGAAATGAAATTGAATTTGCTAATCAATTGCTTTAAAAGTCTACCATTAAAATCCACTTAAAAATAAATATAATACCAGTGAAGTCTTTTAAAGCCAATAGCAGAGACTTGTAAAGCTCATGAAACCTGAATCGGTTACAATACTGATTTATGGAGAGCTACCAGTGAATAGCGTTTTGGAAGAACACAACGTTATACAGAAACGCGAATACGTACAAGCTTATCTTGTCATATTTTCCTCCATCTTAAAATTATTTATGAAAAAATCCCATGGCTTCGTTCAAACAGAAGGTTAGTTATCTCGCCCTTTTAACAGCGACAAAAGAACTGTGTATTTATGAGAGAAAACGAATTTCATGCCAGGTGATATCTTAAAGAAACAGTATTTAGTGTAATAGACGGGTCTCACGCATTAAGTTTTAATATTTGGTGATTAAATCGCTGGGTTATCAGATATATTTTTCTTTAACGTCAAATATGTACCCACGGAAGCTAACCGCCGCGAAAAGGGAAACCATGAAAATCAATCTTAACTTGCACGAACTTTCCCTTTTTGCTGAAACGAAAGAGTTGGAAAAAGAAGAACACGAAGGGTGAAGTTTTAAAATAAACGTCGCATACTAGCTACTCTACGTTGAACACGACATTAGCGGTGAAATCAGTCAACAGGATACACATATAGAAGCGACTAAGCCAGATCACCCTCATCTGCTAAGGAGAAATTTCCTGCTGTGGTTTTAAATTACGCCATGGAAAATGACCAGACATCTGGCAAAGGTGGTACTTTTCACGAGAAGCTGCGACCGCTCACGTTTCAAGGCCCTGGCCTCATCATCACAAGACACCTCCGAGGGGGAAGTCACGTCTGAAAATACAACTTCCGGGCATACCATGATAAACATTGCGGTAATAATCACAACGGTAAAAAGGTAACTTCACACTGCCAGCATCGAAGCAATTGAGACCGGCAAGCTTCCAGAGTCTCAAAGCAAGCGCCTCTTGACCTCAGAAATAACCGAAAATCTTTCCATCATGAGAAAAAATGAATTTGTGAGTCTGAGAAGCCTTACGAAATGACTGAAACACATTATGGCCAGGAGATTTTCACGTTATTTACAACTTCCCGACGTACCAGTCCAAAGTTGCACATGCAAAGGAAATCCTGAATGAAAGAGCTAAAAGGAAGTTAGATCTAATTGATGATTCATGAAGACTCGAAGAAATAACTGATCCACTTATATTTTAAAGCACAATATTAATTTTGTTTAAATCAATATCACCCCAGTGCCATTAACAATGAACAAAATATAATCAAACGACGAACCTTTGCCTCGTGATAATGAAATGCAATAATTTCCCGACGGCAAACAAAGCCTCGGAAAAATAAGACACGATATCACGGGGAGATGAGATCATGAATAAACATAAAGATGAAAATTACGATCCTTTTATAGGTGAGGGGGAATGGTTTAGAGGTTTCGGGAAAGGGTTTAGAAAATAATAATAAGATAAAAGAAGATGAAGAAGACTGGGCGAGGGGTTGGGTAAGGTAGCATGGATGTGGGTGAGGAGGGTGGGAGGGAGGGGGGCTGGTAAAAGACAAAGGCGAAAGGAAGGGGGGCGGCACAGGGAGAAGAACGAGGGGTTGGGGGAACAGGGCGTGGAAGGAGGTGGCAGAGGAACGAAGGGGTTGGGAGTCAGGGGGAGGGGTTGAGGAGGTGGAACGGGTGTGTGATGGGAGGGGGGAAGATAAATCACTTTGTGTGAGAGAGCATGACGCAGTCGACTTTTAGGAAAGAGGAGGACAGAGCACCGCGTGGTCTCGGGCAGGAGAGAGGGGAGCGGGGGGAGGGGCCTACTGAGTGAGTGGGGGAGTGGGCGTGTTGGACGGGCAAAAGATTCGAGGCTTAGGGTTGAGCGCGAGCGGATGTGAAGGCGCGACTTGCAGGGGAGAAAGATGGTGAGCAGAGAGGAGGGTGTGACGCATCAAGTTGTTTATTTTGAAAGAGAATACATTCTAGTGTCGCAACATAGGGAGGCTTCCAGCCATAACAATTGTTTAAAAGACATGCACACACGATTAAATAAAGATGAACTTGATATTCCGCGTCTTAAACCATAAAATATGCATCAACAGAAAACGTCCAGGAGCAAAATAATCACAAAATCGAGCGGGACCGACAAAAATACTTCGTCCCTACATCACCCAGTAGGCGCCTTTTCAGTCAAGTGAATTGTTTCGCTTTATTTGACCGTATTTTACGGCATTGAAAAATAGAAATATAGTGTGTTTGAATCCAGAAAATATTCATCCCGATATTTTTTTCATTTTACATGGAGGAAAAACCACAGTTAATAATTTAATTGGACAGATAAGTTCGATATATACCCATCTTACACTGCCTTGTAAAAAAATTTCTTAAACAAAAGTATCTACGTAATTTACTGATATACAAAGCGCAAATAATATTAAAGACAGTTTAAATTGCTGGTAGCTGAAGTTTTAATTATACCACTGTCTTTGAGTTTCCGAAAATTAACCAATTTTGAGTACCAAAACCAGCACTGACACCGACCAAAGCCAAAGAATAACCGTTTGGTCAATTTCGTATGATATTCTCCGACATATAATGCACCCTAGATAGATATACATTTGTTACATAAGACATTGTTGGTCATCAAGAAACGATAAGACTGCCGTGGAAGCGATTATAAGTTTAAATTCGAAAGACGTAACGTTCGATAAATTTACACTTGATTTTACCTATGGAAAATAAAATGAACTCTTTACTTGTTAAACAACGGATCTTTAACCATCGCGTAATATGATTTCGTATTAATGTAATTTGCGATCAAATTTGATACAAGTGCGTGCTTTCTTCGATGATGCATATGTTGGCATGGAAATTCAAATGAATATATGAGATTCCGTTTCTCAGGAAGGTTAATTCACACTGAAATATTTGCATGCATATCACTTAGGACGAATGGTAGATAGGAATATAGATGGTTTTGGCATTAGTATTAATCGCGAAAAATCTGACTAGCCTTTTTTTTCCACAATTCGGTAACACACAGAGTGTGACCCCGATTGGACCGAGTGGTCTACCTGATCGCACCAGTTGTTTACGGATCAAACCGAAATCGGATGGAAATAATCTACTTGGATTCTAAACCATAGAAGCTCGAGAATTTTTAGCAAAAAAGAGTAAGAATAGTTCTCAACAAATTGACGGCGCGAGCAGGAATCTCCCGCCTCGGTTAGAGAGAGGCATGATAAAAAAGAATGCGTATCGCCTGGAGGGTAAGCGGGGCGAAGTAATGGTGCTGGAGTGGAAGATGAAGACGAGAAAGGCGGGCAGGAGACAGGGCGGGCGGGGTACGGACAGCGGCTTGAGTTCGTTCCCAGATCCAATCTCATCCGGTCAAATATTGGAGCATCCCCGGCGCCGCTGCTGTTGAGACTGCATCGCACTGTTCCAACTTCTAACCCTTTGGCTTACACAATTTCCTCACAGACACACCATACACCCTTAACCACCGTCCCTCCTCTACCTGCGGCCTTGGCTTGGGTTATCGGATGCAGACACGGAGCATGTCGCGTCTGCTCTCGGGAAGGGGGCACCAAAGGTTTCGATTGGGGGATGGCCGTGTTTTGTTTCCCGGGATTAGGCGAGGGGGCAAGTGCGATGCACCTGCGCGATGGCGGGCCCGAGTTTGACAGTTTGCGAGTTGGGAACTCGTTTGGGAGGGAGCGATGGGAAATATTTATGCGGGAATGCCTAATGGTGGAGTCGGTGGCAGAGTGGAGTCTACACGCCCGTAAACGAGGGGACGGAGGTCAGGGAGCGGGCTCTTTTGGCTGGTGGGATCTAGAGAGAGTTCAAGGCGTACCGAACTCCTAATTTAGACATGTCCTTGGGCATAAATCATCTCAAACGGATCACTATAACAACATACGGGAGATTTCATTTTACTCTAAGGGAAACGGAAATGAACGCCATGTACTCATTTGCTTATTGTGATTCTTCCGTCTATGCGGGTTTATAACTTGGAACTTCAAAGGGAGCTAACGGAGATATTATGCCTCGCCGGATTTCTGAGTGCTGAAAAAAATACCCTGAAATTTATTTCGATGTTTTGAGAGAGTTGGCTTTATTTATTAAGGCATTTATTAGTCATCACAAAGGATCACCAGCCATTATAAATCAATGAAAGATGACTATGGCAAAAATTCAAGATTGCGTCATCATGACTGAATAACAACTTTGTGGAAATCCCTTGAAAATATGAAAATACGGCTAATATTTTCAAAACTACCTCATTTATATTTTCTTGGAAATATTCTGTTTATAGTACTACTTTAACATAAAGCACATTCTTAGTGCAAATGGCATTCCAGTTTTTCCTGAGACTGTGACTAACTTGGAACGCTGAAAATTTTTTGGCATTAAATAATATTTAATTTCTAGTATTTTCCACAAGGAAATAAAGTAAAAATTTAATTTTACATTAATTGCGACTTATATTAATATCATAAGTTCGCCATTAATATTCTTTCCTTTGGGTAAAAAAAGTGTTCTTCGTCAGAATAGGCTATTAGAATTGATTAATACATGTATTCTCACTCTGAAAATTGATTTTTATTCTCACAAAAAACGATAAACTCAATGATAATTTGGCACTCTTTTTTATATTAATTTCTGAATTAATTTTGATATTGATACTAATCATAAAAACATACGCCACAAATTCCTCATTCTCATTCCATAAATATCTTCTCTCTTAAAAAAAAACTTGGCTGCCAGTGACTCAAAATGTGTCATCAGTGGAGGTAAACCACATTCAAAAGTAAAAATGACGGATAGGTTAGGTCATCTAAACCAAGTATATACGAGTAACTCCATGGTTGTCTTTTAATAGAGACGAAGATTCGTTTTACTTTAACTATCTTGCTCTGGAAGGAAACATTCAAGGAAAATGACATAGATGCTATTTTGATGAAACCTGCTCAACCCATTTCAGGATAATAACTTTGACAGGTCATTCTTCAAAATTTTACAATCTAATTTCAATTGAATCGGCATAAAAAACTAGCAACGAATCAGCGAGGCGATCGAAGTAAAGTCATCTATTTGGGTAAATATACTCGTATATACATAAATAATTATTGAGAACATTAATAATCTAAACTTCACCAATTATATTAAAATTATGTCAAACTTCTCAGAATATACAGTGTACCAAAGGCCGATTCCATATTTTATATTATGTCATAGCATGAGCAATTACACATGCAGTATGGTATTCATATAACGGAGGAAAAATCGATGAAAGTTGAAATTGGGTAGGATAAATACGCAGTTATAAATTAAGCCCATTAGGAAATTGAAAATGCAAATTAACCTCAATCGCTAAGCATCAAAAACGAATCTGTTACGAAACGAGTTTAATTGCAGATTGGTTAGGTTATTTTTCGGGAAGAGAGCACGTAAATATTCTGAAACCTGATCAGCAATAATTAGCATAATGGTTGAAAGAACCATTATTTATACTTTTAGGGGATAATATTTAGCGACATGAAACCACTGGATTTTCAAAGCGGCTACAATGATTCGCACTTTCATAATCATTCTATTAATCGGATGAAAGATCACAAGAATTTAGATGTTTAATGAAACCAGTATATGATTTTAATTTTTTTGTAAAAACTAACAGGATCACGTTCTTCCCCTCAAAATAGCAGCAAAAACTAGGAGGTTAAAACTTTTTCAAAGATGTTTCCACATAATTATATCCATAGGTTTCCCATCAACCGACTTTTTAGGCGATGGTGCTTACATGAACTACTTTAATCAAGTCCAGTGGATCAGAGTAGTAAAGGGGTTTTTAATAACCAAAGTATTGAATTAAAAATATTTGAAAAAATGCATCACATTTCTCTTCAGTAGAATCAAATGTTTTCTTTTTCCTCGAGTGTGAATCATTTCCGCAGCTTCTAAACAAACTGAATTATATGTAAACTTCCAAAACAAGAGCGGAGATTCATGAATTTTCAACAAAAAATAATCAGGGCGAAAGAAAAAAATATATACGAAGGAAAGCGGTTAAAGCAAATATCACGACGGACAGAGAAGGAATTAATACAATTATTCGCGATAGTGCAAAATGAAAGGTGAAAATAAAAGCGTCACCGCCCAGTAAAAAATAATATTAGCTCTCCTCGTGGAGGCGCGAAATATTGAATTTGCTTTTTTTTTCACAAAACGTAATCGACATGCATCGCCAACTCGGCAATGTGTGCCCAATAATCCTGCATTCGGACTAATTCGTTACACAAGCAAATAAATGCAACTGGATGTTTAATGGGCAATGCAAAGGAACAATATTTCCCCAATAAGCCCCGGATGGCGGTTTATTGGAACAGGCGGCCCGAAAAACTAGTCCTGCCTTATGCCAGATTACTAATTACTACGTCCAGTATTGTAGGGATAGAAAAACTCAAGCAGTGATACACATGTGGGGAACAAATACATTGGGGGAGATGGAAGTGTGGTCGAAGAAGGGGAGACCCATGGTTTCATGGTCAATAAGGGAACAGATGTCGGACAGCTTTCACCTATTGTCCTGTCTCCGCCTATCGGATAAGGAATATTTCCGGTCAGTCCGATCTTCGCCAAGATTAATACGTCAGCTGTCAGACAAGAACAAAGGTTTCGAGCCCCATATGTTAGACTGAGTGACCACGAAAAATGATCCTTGGCAACATTAACAGACAATTCATTGTTTGAAAGGAGTTAGACTGCCAATTCCTACCTATGTGCTGATCGGAATGATATTTCTCATGGGCTGGCGGGTTGATTGAAATATCCATTTCTTACCTATAAAAAAAAGAAAACTGTTGTAAAACATTTACCAAGGTATAAACAAGTAACATCTGGACAAAGTTAGAGACGAAATAGCCTACTATGCATCATTAAAGCTACAATTAGATACATCAAAATAGAAATAAATTTTGAATCTCACTGGCCCATATGCTATTGGCTCATATATATATATATATATATATATATATATATATATATATATATATATATATATATATATCTATATCTATCTATATATATATTTATATGCCCTAATAATGGCATGATTAATGTCTCATACATATGAATAAATAAAATCTGGCAGTAGTAAAACTCTGAAGCATATTCTCACCTCTTGTATGTTTGGAGCATTAAAAAGTTTTGCATCCATAATCATCGACAAGATTCATTAAAAACTGCCATACGCATTGAAACAGGAGAGGATATTTAAAACTGTTATTAAAAGTACGGGAAAGACACAATTGCACTGGAAAATATGGAGTATTCTATTTCTTCGGCTTTTACAGTGTCACCGGGTTATTTTAGGACTTCGACAAGGTCGTCTCAATTCTCGGTCGGAGAATTTCATGCTAACGTTATGATGACCAAAGTTTTAGCGACTAGAGTTAAATCAAATTACTTGACCACTGACATCATTGCAAATAGTAAAATATTCGAGAAAATCAAACAAAATAAATTATGTTTATCCATAGCGAAGTGGAAGTGAATGGTGTACGAGTGATGTAACCCTACTCCCTTGATGGAAGTGATAAATAAAGCATAACGTTTCAAGTACTCGCATCACACCAACAGCTTTGACGCATCGCCGTAAACGACCCCAAATGATTCATAAATGCCCGCTTTGCGAATGAATGCCCCGTCTCCTTCGTGACCACGGATCGAATACACAAATCAAAAAGTGAACGCCCATCTGTTTGAGGAAAAGCGTATCCCTCCCTTTTCTGAAATCGACACCTATCCGTAAGGAAACCGAACAGAGAATTAAGGATGAAAAAAAGTCCGGGAACGGATCCGGGACCCGGAAACCCAAACCCACACCAAACAATACCCGAGAAGGAACCTTCAACGGCGCAAATCAAATCCGCCTTTACATCTACGATATAGAGTCCGTGGCACATCTTTTGAGGGAGGCAAGACAAACACGGGGAGAGAGGGCGGGAGAACGCCAAGGGGATGGGGGATATTCAGTGGCCGCATTGTTGGGAAGAGAGAAAGGGGACTCCATCAGCGGAGGGAAGAAGGCCGGGGGAGGGGGAGAGTGAGAAAGACCTGGAGATGCGTGTGCGAGCTTAGGTGTGTGTGTGTGTGCGATAGCTCGGAGAAGGGGTCGATTTTGGGACAAGGCCGGGATTACATGCTCCCGAAATCGCTTTGAGCGGTGAGAGAGAGAGAGAGAGAGAGATGTGAGAGTGAGTGAGCCCAGTGAATGAGAGGAAAGACGAAGAATACCCACCGAGGGGAAGAGAGGAGGGAATGAAGGGAGGAGAGAGAGAGAGAGAATGTGGATACGAGAGAGGGAGAAAGATAGACGCCAGAGAATCGGCGAGAGGACAGAAGTTTGCCACGAATTCCACGCATGAGTGAGGGGGGACCGACCCCCGCACTTCGCCTCATTGTGTTCGCAGCCTATCGGACTCCGAACGCCCACCCCACACTCCACCCTCAAAACCTCACCCCGCCTTCCCTACTACGCCTCCTATTCGCTTGTACATTCATCTTCCCCGTGCGTTTTTCCACCCCCCATCGACCGCCACCTCTCTACCATCGCGACCCTCCCCCCTCCTGCCCAACCCGAAGCCTCAACCCCCGCACTCCTTTCCACCCCACCTGCCCCAGTGGATGGGTGATAAATGTCCACCGGGTGTGACGTGTAACCCACACCACCGTCCCCTCTTCCCCCATACCTGGTTCAGATACGCCCCATCCCACCACACACCCCTTTCTTCCCCGCGGGGACCACCCCATGCCCTGCCCCCTTCCATTCCCTCCCTCCCCGCCCCCCGCCATCCACCCTCGCCGGCGGGAATTCCCCGTGGGGTGGATCTCATTTGCAATTCTGGCCGTCCCCCATCCTCCCCTCTCGCTCCGCCGCCACCCCCTCCAACCATCCCTCGCTCCCACTCTCACTCCTCCATTCCCTCACTTTCTCTCCTCCCTCTCTCTCCGGAATGAAATCGTTTCCCCGTCCGTCTGTCCATCTCTCTTTCTCTTTCCCTCGCTGCGTCCCACCGCCGCCGCCCGCGCGCCCTGGCTGGCGATTCTTCATTCCCCCCGGTAGACGTCCGTTTTATGCCCACCGTTTCAACCCCTTCCCCCCACCCCCCGCCCCGACCTCACATCCAACCACGACTTGTTCATTACTTTCCGACCCAATTCCATGCCGGTTGGGTAGTTGGTTTGTTGAATCTCTAGGCTGACGATGGCGGCCCTTGGGTTCGACTCCTACTCCGTGAATGGACCACGTGAATGGCTCCGTAAAGATTTCATGGCTAATAATGAAATGAGTCAGTGAACCAACTCGATCACAAGATGGAAAAATGCGTGGCAATGGTAATAATGTCACGCCAATGCAAAAACTGGGAGTTAATGTTTCAGATCACGAAATTATTAATAGAAGAGATGATATGCAAAGTAGGCTCGATAGCATTAATCTCGACAGACTTCCAAATCCCACGCTAACGGCTGAACAAGATAAATAAAAGGGTCATTAAATCCGTTTTGGCTTTCAAAATCTTTCTATATCTGACCTGAATGTTTTTCCCTATCCCTGCTCATACCACTCAAAACCTTTTTCTTATCCTGAGCACAAAATTAAAAATTATTCGGCTTTATATATATTCCGCCAACTATAATCATAAAATGTTATTCCCAAAAATCACATCTTAGATTGATGGATTTTCTCTCGTGGTCAAGGTATACAAATTGTTTGCAGATTAGAATTATTTTCATTTAATCAGGCATCTGTACGAGTTAAGAATATGCACCTCGGATTGAATGAAGCTCTAAACTCCGACTTATGAAATTATGAATTTATTGGGGCTTTGAGGCCAAAACTATAACTGACATCCTGTGTCTAGCATCTCTCTCATCTCCTTTTATCCTCGACCCTTTTCGATATCCCACCTTTACCGACCTGTCCTTCCCATCCCCCCCCCGCACCCAAAGCACCCTGAACCCCCTAATGCTCCCCTTCTCTCCGCAATCGTCCCTGCTCCCCCCGCCACGCCTCTCATATCTCTGCTCGTTCCTCTTTTCACTCCCGCCATCCCCCCAACAGGCAAGTCCCGCTCGGACCCCAGAGTTGGTCTCCCAAAACCCTGGAGCCCTATGGGATCGCCCACCTCCTCCCCTCATACCCACCCTTCCACCACACCATTTCACATCCTGCCGGCTCCCATCGCTCGTCCAAAGAGCCACCCACACACCACCCACTGCCCCGCGCCCCCACACTACACTGCGTCGCCAGAAACAGTTAACCTCCCAGCACGGTCCCTCTTCCGCATCACTCTGACCCAAAACCTCCCGCGTATAATAAAGCCATTTATCTATTGACTAATCTATTTGGCCATCGATCCAATCCTGTTTCCTTTCCTTCCGCCAATATGAACCCTCCTCCGACCTCCGCTTCCCCAGGACCATTCCGGAATCGAAACGCTCCCCAGGACTCTGCCACAGAAATCACATCTTCCTGCTGGAGTCAACCTTCCCCCCCCCCCCTCGACTGCTCCACGCGCCAATCCTACTGACTCATTCCAGGACTTACGCCGCCTCCACCAAAATGCGCTCGTTTTGCTTGTATGTGTGTGGGTGTGTCCGAATGCTTCGCTGAATGTAGCCATCGTATTCTCAAAACCTCACGTGCATATGCGGCGAATGTTTTGTGTGTGGCGATCGAAGGGACGTTGGTTTCCGATAATGTCGAGACCGAGCAAAACGAAATTCGGACGCGAGGCGTTCGAACACATCAAAGTCTTTTTAGGAGGCGGAAAATGGGTGAGGGAGTGCGGTGGCGGTGGTAGCCGAGGGGATGTTGGTGTACCTCACCGGGTTTAGGACCCGGCGAGAGGAGAGAGAGGTGAGCCTCGCTCCTCAATCCGACGGGCCGGATGGTGGTGGTCCTCTCTCTATCTTTCTCTTTTACCGTCCGCTGCGTGTGCTCGAGCGATTGTCGTACAACCTCTCTACTACGCCCTAACTCTCTCCGCCGCTGCCCACTCCGCATATCCCCATTCCCCTCACCCATCCCTCTCCACCTCCCCCCGCAACTCCTCCATCTCTTGGTCCTATCTCCGCCCCAAAATACCATCCTTTAACCTCGGCATCGAACGGAGCACAAAACCGTCGAAGGTTAATTGAAATATGAGGGACGGGCCACGCGGGCTCCTCCCTGAAATATGTGGGTTGGTGGAATTGGCGTGAATCGTATATCGGGCTAAAAGAGACGGAAGGAGAAAGAGGCGACGGGAGCAATAAAGCGCTCAAAAGGACAGGGAAAGGGAGGGTGGGGTATGTGGTGGAAAAAATTGATGTCGGTGCTCGTTCTTCAAAAATGCGTCCATTCATACTGAGGGAGTGCGTGCGTCGGTATTTCACTAAAATATTCATAACCGATTTACTTATCGGATTATCGTGGAGGGTATTTCGGTTTTTTTTAATGCCGTCCGTCCATTAAATTTGCCTCGTCTCGCTGGGAGTGGGTTCGCTAGATCCCATATTTTGCGAGCATTAGGCACGACAAAAAAATCAGAGAAATCAAAAATCAGGGCAATCTTACGAGTGTTTGACATTCGCATTAACTCCGTTATCAGGCTTTCGGAATTCCTCTATGAGGAAAATTGTGCTGTACTAACGACATTACGCATGTATTAACGAGGTGGTCGCCTGTGTCCATCACATTTCATAGTTACTTTTTTTTTAAATCTCTGAATTAATACCTTTAATTAGGTGGATGAATAATGAATACTGCTCCAAAGTTTCAGTAAAATTTAATGACTGCAGATTAATTAAGTTATTCTCGACCGAAGTTTCGACTGCCGATTTGATAGAAATTCTTTCATATTTTAATCAGTTTAAAAAATTTTTCGACTGCGCAAATTCTATCCTCACTACAAATAGAAAAAAAAGTATTGGTTTTGCCTTCCTTAGGCGAACTTTAGTTTTTAATTTGGTTTGAAGCATAATCTATAATTCAGTATCCATCTTTTAAATTTTTATCACTCTTTCAATAATTTAGAACGTGAAGTTATAAATATAAATAGAGTACGACATTGTTTCTGAAATTTCAGTGAAGGGTTCGGGATAATAGGTTCAGGATAAATACTGCACGGAGCTTCTAATTCTAGTGGACCTTGAACATGGTAAGATAGGACGTTATGAGTAAGCCGCATAGATACCGTGTAAGTGAACAATGCCAGGAGCTGCTTTCGGCTGATGTTACCAGAGAAGGCGTGACATAATTTGCTGGATGCCTCGGTTGGTGGTTCGACCGTCAAACCTGAGCATTTGATGCACGGAGTCGTTGCGTGACCTAGGTCGGATATCGAGATTTATTTAAGCTCCCTGTCTGTCGTGGCACGTTCTAGGTGACCTTTTTTATTCCATGAGAGGAGATCTATTCGACTGTCTTGCAATGGTCATTGGGGGCCGAATGGCGCGACACCGTACGAATGTGAATGCCTGCGTTATCTCCGTTCACAGCAGAAGTTTCAAATTACACGCCGGAGTAGGAAATGTTCTGTTATGCCCGCCGACAAATTCGAATAGCTTCTCGTATCCAGTTGAAGTTGGAAAAACTGATTAAATTTCCTGCCTTAAAATCTAAGCAATGACATTTGACAAGAGAACGATGCCTTCACACAAAGGCAATTAAACAAGGCATTAGCAGTGGATGAGGCTTTAGAGTATCGAATAGTAAGCGCGTCATCCAAGTAATAAAGTTACCGTTTACCTTTAAAGTAGGAAAGCGACTGATTGCTCCTCACATTCTTAATTCCTGAAGACAAGTCATTGTCAAGGCAAGTTTAGAACCTAAAACGTTAATTTATTACCAACAATATTCGTCTTCGAATCAATGAAAAAATGCTTCATAGCTTATACGGAAAGAAAGCACTTATTAACAGTTTCTTCATATGGTTACAGTTTGCATGCCTGTAAGTGAAAAACGTTCACCAAAAAACGGCACTGTCTATAGAAAAGCAGATTACTCTAAAATTCCAGAAATTAAAGCTGCTGTTTTTCGAAGAACTCACACTGATTTTTCTTCAAACTACCTCAAATATGATTATCACAATGCAATTCCCAATTTAGATACGTTCGTTCGATCGGTCATGAAGGATAAACTTTGAGAGGCAGAATACGTTGACAAAAGGAAGTGGCGGTGTTTTGACTTTGAGAACAAATAACTTTCAGTTCACGGAAATATGATTCAGAAGGCAGTTCAATGATCACTACACGTATTAGGCCAGTCTGAGGCATTGAATAATGCGTAAAAATTGATTTTATTTAGTTACAGAGAAAATATTTCCATGTTCTACAGCATGAATAAAACGTGAATTTCATCCAGTAGACCTACTAATTTTCAGCAAGATCCCATCATGTAAATATACTTCTGCAAAAACTTAAGAACTACATAAAAATGCAATACGGTACTACATGATGGCACTTCACTTTTCCTAAAATCGGTTACTAAACAAATTTCTCTATTCTTTTTCTTTCAGTCTTTAACTCACAGTTTTATGGACATGTAACCAAATAAAGCGCTAAAATAACTTTGAGTAAAAACAAAAACCCTGAGTGGAATTCAATAACAGACATCACACACAGTAGTAAAAAAATTACAAGAAAAAAGCATGAAAATTGGAAATGTCATGTCATTTCTGGAAGGATTACTTAATATTATATCGTTAAAGAAAGGGAATCTTTGACGTCTCTCATGTATATCGTAGGCTACTATCTCTGATTCGCAATGCAGCAGCGTGAAAACGTCAAAAGAATTAAAGAAAGTGAAACGGGGGTCTTATTGGATAAATCATGACTATGGAACACAAAGAAAAGGCAGTGTGACCAAAATAAGAAGCAGTGTGGCACATAATTGAGCAGACAGAAAGAGCAAAGAAAATTAACATAAGGAAATCGATCCGGGGAGAGAACTGGAGAGCGGATTTTGCGGACAGGAGGTGAGAGTTTGAAAAAACGACACGGATAGTAAAGAGTTGAGTTTGACGTTGAGAAAAGGAAAGGAAGAGAGGGGAATGAAACGAAAAAGGGAGGGTGAGTGGAGGAAAACTAGCAACGACGGAAGGCAGAAGAGGAAAGGGAAGACAGATAGTGAGAGAGAACACCTGAATGACGATTTCAAGGCACGCCTTCGAATAAAATCACCTGCGTTAGATCCCACGACTCCCAGAGAGATATAGGGAAGGTGTGGGGGGAGGGGGAGAGAGGGGAGTTGGAGAAGGGGACGGTAAGGTTGAGCAGTGTAGAGGGAGGAAGAGGGGAATTTAGAGGGATGGCGGGAGGAAGCGGAGCACCTAATACCCTTCCGATTAAGTCGGGACCGTTGAATGGCACACTGTTGGCGTGGGTGGAGGGAAGCGGGAGGCTGTGCCGTGAGTGAGCGGGTTGATGGCGTAGGGGGAACGGGGTAGAGGAAGGAGGAGACGGTGGGGGTTATGTGGGCGACGGCGGTTCTAATCCTAAATTGCCTTGGATACGCAAAGAATCAAGCCAGAGGGGGGTCCCTGGAGTAAATGAAAACCCGTCGGCCACACCAGCCCTGAAACTCACCTATAGGAACTGATGCTCTTTCGCTCGTTCCGTGAGCGGCTGTGGGGGGGAGGGGCGAAAAGGGAGGAGCGGCGGATGGGAGAAGCCGACGGGACGTGGGTGGGAAATAACGGTTATGTGGGAGAGGAGGAATGGCTGAGAGAAGGGAAGAGTGGGGAAATGGGCGAGGAGGGGACGTTAAAACTCATGAGGGTGAAAACAGAGAGAAGATGAAGGGAAAAAAAGGCAAGGCGAAGGTAAGTCAGGTGAGAAATTACATCAGAAAATACATGGAGAATAGGAAGTAAGGATTTCATTAACGGAACGTGTACAGCATTAAATGGTAATCAGGGTCACATTCTGCGCTTGAGGTAGAGAGAGAGAGAGAGGACGGTGATGCATTCATATTCTTACATGGACGTTGAAGTAAATCCTGCGCTAATTTTTAATATCTTCCGGCTCTTGGAATCGGACGGCATAACACAAATTATGAGAAAATCTTAGGCGGACTTAACCTGTGGCAAATCCTGAGTTGCACAATCCAGTAAATGTGATTCCACTCCAGCCAAAATAGAAAAAATAAAGTTTTCCGAGAAACAAATGAGATTTGAGAACGGATCAAATTCCGCAGTTGCCTCAAAATTGGGTCTAGGTTACATGAATCAAATGAATTTAATCATTTTTCAGATTTTCACTCGAAGCCCTTCAGATGTAGATTTATTTATCTTAAGGGAAAATAATAGGAATAAAATGCAGAGCGAAAAATGCTCTAGAAAAAATAAAACATTTGCCATTATTTTCTAGTATGTGAAAATTACTTTCCAAAATTTTTTTCAGGAATTATTAAAAACTTCATTAAACATTTAATCAACACTTCCCGACTGGAAATGAAAATTCCATCCTGTGCAAAAAAACAAGGTAAGGGATTTCAGAGAGCGGGAAGGATTGAGGAGGAACGAAAAAATGAGGAAATGAAAGGAGAGCGGAGCCGTGACCCGAAATATGAAGGATTACACCCAAATTAATTAACTCTCCACTTGGTTACTCCTGCGATAAAACAATCACCGGAGAGACATCTTTGAAATGTCCTCGTTAATACATTTTGGTTGACAATGTACATAGGAATATACAAATGGATATGCATAAGAATGTCCTCAACAAATATTTACATGATCAAAAATAAAATTATATCCAAGACATCCCTTTCTAAAAGATATCAAAGTAGTAAATGTGAAATAATTATTCTTAATTAAAATTTTAATAAACACGCACCGAGAAATGCAGGCAATGATAGTAATATCGTACAACCTTCGAGCGTGAACGAAATTTTTCAAATTTGCTTACAGTAAGACATCCTAATATCCATCATTCCATTGAAAGAAAACGAACGGAAGAAAGTTAAAGTAGAAAAAGATTTTTCAGCGAAAGTACTCGTGCTGTAAAATTTCGACGTTTGTTGTAGTGTCAGGCTTTTAACTTAATCAATATTTCATTCGCTTGTTTGCAGTAAGACGCATCGTAATTTTCCCTGTTCCATTAACAGCGAAAGAAATGAAACTGGTAGAAATAAAAAGTATAACCTCTTTATATACCCAGCAGGTTAGTTTAGATTAAAAATATTTACATTGATATTAATTGAAAATGGTATCATAAATAACACGAACCTCTTAATTCGTAATCAAATAAAAATATTTATGTGGTCAAAACGATATAAAGCTGGTTCACGGAGAATAAAATTAGGTAAAGCCTGAGTATTGCACAAAACTCTATTTTCCTATACACACACAATTTATAATAAGCCACATATTATTCGAAATATTTTTTTTGCCCGTGAGGGTAGAGATAATCCCGAAATAAGCACTGCGGGGGCAGAAGCACATATTCAGGTTAGAGGGACCGGATCATTTCCCTGGGCCACATATTTAGTTTCTCAAAAAGTTCGGGTGCCCGGAAAATCCCTCAGGGGTGTCTAAAGACATTCCCGCTCTTGAATCCGGGATTATCGGATCAAAAACGCTGTCCAACCGCAAGGTTTCCACAATATAGTTTTCTGTAGGTCTCGATTTTAATTAAAAGTAATAACGATCCAAAATAGCTCTATCAGAACCTCCCCTAGAGAATACTCTTAAAAGTGAGTGTACTAACCGAATTCCAAAAGATTGCCATCATTAACCAAGGGAATAGTTTCCTCAGGAAGGCTATTTGACCAAACGTGATGTGGGATAGGCGAAGGCTCTTAACTCGACGACGTCAGGCAGTCACTGTAGTAAACGACGGGATACCACTGCTCGACTAAGGCGCATCTGCCTTTAAGAGCACACGCAGGAAATTAACCTTAATCTCAATGGGAAAAAGTGACAAGATGTCAACAGTCATGAACGCGACCAACCTAATCTAAACAAGTAGTTCCAAGTACGGTACCCTCCTTAAATGTCGCATGAAGAGGGTTGACGAATAGCCCAGAACTGCTAGGAATACCAATAAATGGTCATTCGTTTACCTACACTGATTGGGGCGAACAGGAAACTTGAGGCAAGATTATTACATTCTCCATTTGAAAGCCATAAACTCCTAAACTGCATCGATGCCACATAATCATTAATTGTATAACGAATAGTAAATGGTACATAGGTGTATTTAGTCTACCGATATTCAAATACGCAATCCTCAGAATTATTACATTTCAATTGACTCACAAGAAGTGTAATAAAGGTGAAAGCTATCTCAAGCATTCGTGATCGTGCTAATTGTAAAATACGTGGATGACTCACCATTGTTCCGGAGGTTACAGAAAAACAGGATTTTGATTATATAAATGCTTATATGTCAAAGAAATAGAAAATAATAAAATTCCAAATACATCAATGGCAAATAATCACCATAGACCATGAAACTGAATACGAAATCGTGCAAGAGACAAAAATTCATAATTCATTGCGTAAACGTACCGAGGGTTTTTCCGATGCGTCAAGTCTTGCGAGTACGCCCTAAGTGAACTTCTACCATTGCAAAGCATCATAAAAACTTTGAGAAAGTAAAACGGGAGATGATATTAAAAACGAAAAGTTTGCGTCAGTGTAAGGAGAAGGTGCAGGGCGAGGAGGAAGAGGGATGGCAGAAATGAGCATTAAGATGGGGTAGTGAGGAAGAGCAAAAGGAGATGAGAGTAGTGGAAGGGGCGAGCGGACGGCAATGGAGCAAAGAGCAGAGTTTGAGTGAAAAAGGCAGCTAATTAGGCGGAGGACTACGAGACGGAGAAAGGAGAATTAATGTCAGGGTGAGAAAGCAAGAGTGAGTATTGGGGTGGGCAGGAGGTTTAAAGGGAGGGGGAATAGGGTTTTGGGTAGCAAGCAACCAACCCTCCGCTCTCCCTCGCTCATTCGCTCGCTCACTCGAGAGCACTCATTTGCTCACAAACGATCCCGCCAAGAATTAATCCGTGGCACTGATGTTTTCATCAGTGAGATTTTTTTCGTTATAACAAAATCGCTTCAAAGTACGTACTTAATGGTATCAAGAGAGGGGTAAAAAAAATCCGGTATCCTTGGTTTCCCATCGACATTTCCACCGCCTATACACACTTCCGACCTATCAATCCCTCTACATCACTCTTCATATTTGTGCAGACCGGCTTTTGTGCACCGCAGCACATCTTAAAAAGTGACTTTATTTCATATCCGTTGGCACAAATAAACGGGCGGCTTTAAATCATCGCAACACTTGGCTTGTCTACTCCGGAGAATAAATACAAATACACTTTCGATTTATCATAGTTATGGCAAGATACAATATATCTAAGGAGACTATCATCAGGGCAATATTATGAAGTATAGATAAATGAAATTTACATTAACAGAACCTGAGTAATAATTACGAATGACTAAAATTTTATTTCCGTGGTTGTGAATTGGTTGTAACGTATGTTTTACACTCCCAGGGTGATTCTTATTCCCTGAATATTTATTAACAGATTAATATATAATTAATAACCATGTTTGACACATTATGTCGTACATAGCAATCTATCAAAGGCATTTCCATGATGTTCTAAGCGATCCATTATTCCAGCACATGGTACCTTAATCCTCATTCCATTGAAACTAGTATCAATGGATATGAGTTTTCCATCATACAGAACAAATATTGTGGTTTTTACACCTTTCTATTACTTATATTCATGAAACGGGATTTCTTTTTGTTTACAAAAATTTTGACGGTTATACAACATCCCGATGCATAAATATTATGAAAGAGTGGGTTCATAAAATATATGCACGTTAAGGTTTTTTTTTATCAATCACTCGAATTCATTTACATAACAAAATTAATTTTTTCTTGAACAACTCAATTTCCATTACCAAAACGTGGAAAAACATTCAGTGAACATAAGTAAATTTCTGATCTCACTCGTAACAAATATAAAAATATCGTACATATCAGATAGACGAGCACCAAAAGAAAAAAAGATAAAATGACTCAGAAATTTAAACTGCAGGTAAACTCCTATTCTAAAAGGCCGAACTGTTGAAAATCCCCCAAAAAAAATTTAAATCATTAATTTTGATGAGACATTCAAATTCCAGGTCATTTAGCAAATTTACGTGTATTGCGGTGAGAAAAATGGAAGTCTGCATCCTTAAAAAAATATATCGCATGGTTTTTAACCGGACAATTCAATTTTCCACGATGTGAAGCTTGAACGCATGACTGGTATCATTGCTGTGGTTGTTATACGAAGGCTGTTTTCATTTTATCCGAGGTCTGATCCGCGCCGTCATTCATCGAGAAATCGAATTACGAGTTATCATTTCCGCTCAATTCCTTAAAAATGGCATGCCTCGGAACAGTATAAGGAACAATTGGGAATGATATATACCTACCTCATTCATTGATACCTAGAGCATCTCGCAGTATTACCTGAGCATTTCGTGGTTAATGCATTAGCCATTTATAAATGTACGGTAACGCATCGTATAATGAATCCACGAAACCGAGGTAGCATGAATATGTAGATATGATGCTTTCACTAGCGGAAATGCTATTACAGAGCGCGATCGTGCTGAGCCAAATCCGTGTTCAGTGCTAATTCTATGGGACAACTGACATGCGAACCCATTCTCTGGCACCCTCAACGCGGAAATAGAAAAAGAATAGAGTGGAATTGATTTAGCGTCGCAGAAAGGAGGATAACGGAAGAACAAGATGAGGCCAAGGTAGCACGGATTTTGTAGGTCGGTAAATACGCCATGAATAGGAAAACGGCCACGAACGACGAAATGATGCTCGGATAGGAGAAAACTCTTTCGATATAAGGCCGAAAAATATGAAATGGAATATTTTTCATTCAAATTTCTTTAAATTGGTCTCTCGGGGCCCTCCCAAGTAACCGGAAAACAGAATGGAAAGATTTCAGGAATTGTTTTCAAGGGCCTTTAACGCACAGCACAAATCGTACTGACAACTTGCTCATGGTAGACAGAAATGTAATTTCTGGTACAAATTATGACTTAGTTTTTTTATAAATAACACTGAGAAGCTACTCTGACCATCAACTAACAGTCTATTAACCGATTTTCCCCAAATAGTTTTTCTCAGCGTTTTATTACGAAATAATGAACATTACGTCGACAAATTTATTTATTTCACTGAGGAAATGCGATTTCACACCTAGCAACATTCGTAGAAACATGTCAGTTGTCCATTTATAATGCTAATATTTCCTTTTCATGCATATTATACTGGTATGGAGCAATTGTCTATGATAACCGAAGTGAACGGAACTAATAGTCACGCTGTTGGCTACATCATTAAAAGAACAAGTAATGAAATAAAATGAATTGACTCTATTTTCCTGAACTCCGCTGTCCATGTAATCTTCGATGACCAATTTTTGGAAGAGCTCTTACCAGTTTTGGCCCTTGGTTTCTCTGCTAATAGGGCGCCGGCATCGCAATTTCCCCCTGATGGATGACACACTAATCCTCAATGCCCCGGTGACCTCTTCGCAGGGTATTCCCATGACAGCAACAGCTTCCGAAGCGTTACTCACGGGTCCTCATCACACGAGGAGGCTCAGTGTTTACGCCTATCCATCGAATTCCATGCAAAATTCCAATAGGATTTGACTTCGCAAACCTGGCCGACGCCTTTAGCCCCCCTCCCTTTCGGCATAGCAGGGGATGTTGGTGTCTTGGCCGGGAGCTGCAGAGCTAATTGGGAAGCCCCCCACCCCCAACGTTTCCGACACATAATCACGTGAGCCGTATAAACAAATAGGGTGGGAGGAGGTGGGGATTTTGGCGCGGCCGCGTTGCGCTTCCGCCATTAGCCCAGCGACGTCAAACATGTCACTTCCGGCGTTATATATCGCAGGAGGGTGTGGTGGGCGGAGGGGTTGTGGGGAGTAGTTTGGGGATGAGTGTAAAAGCGTGGGAAGGTGGGTGGGTTCACGCGGGCTGTTCGCACGCAGAGACCCGGGGGTAAAAGGCGGGAAGTTCAGAGGTAGTGAGGACCCATTTTATTCGCGATCTCATAATCACGGATGGCGATGGGACATCGCTGATATGAGGGGGGGGGAGATTAAATGACTTCTCAGCATGGAGATAAAATGAGCATCTGTTAACAACCGGGACTCGTACTGGAGCTAACACGAAAATAAACAAGGAGCATTGTAACCCAAATACCGTACGTATAGAAGAGTATGGGAAACAAACGCCAACGTGGGCGAGTATGGTGCGGTTAAAGGCGTGAAGAGGGTACTGCACACCGTCTGCAGCAGTTTCCCATGTCGAGAATTTTCATTCAAGGAAGAGCGAATACATTTGGCGTAATTAACCCTCTTGAACACCATGAGCGATATTTATTTCTCGTTCAATGCAAGAAATAATGTGTGCTCCACCATAAGAATTGGGCGCCACCTCTTTTAAAGAGCAAATTTTAATTTATTGGCATTTGCTGGTAAATGCACCACTGGATTTCCATTAAACTGAATTATCCTCTTATCATACGCTAATAGTCCACGTGAAATGAAGTGGTTTACTGCTATAATTTTGACGATAGCGGAATAAAGCCTAAAACAGTTTGAATCGCCAAATCCTTCAGAAATGTATCGTACATATAATGAAAGGAAAGTTAAGTTTAAGAGTTAATAAATAGGTATAATATGACTAGAAAGATATACAAAGTATTAATTAATATGACGCTTACGTCCTCTGTGTATTCACATTGAACATCTTACGTTTATGTTGTTGCTATTATTATTATTTTATGCCACTTGTATTTATGGCGTATTTGAGTCTCATTCGGTCATTAAAATGAGATTTAGAGATATAGCTTTATGACTGTTTCAACCACAAATAAGGTAGAAGATGATTATTTTTACATAATATTTTAAGATTATTAGACGGTCTGCAGTTCAGTTACTATGTACATATACCCACGTATTGTGAAGCGACACTCACAGGTAGCTAAGGCAGCTGTTGTTGAGCTAGAGCAATGATAAGCCGTGTTAGTAATTAATGTTTCAGAAATAGGCACAGCTTGGCATAAAACTATTCAAATAATTCGCAATACACGTAAACAAGTAATGCGCAATCAAACGTTATGAAAGCTCATCAACTCAGCACCTCGACTTCTGACTTCTTAAAATGGGAATTCTAAGCTCATTCTTTCCATTTTGTTAAAAAAAGTCAGTCAAAATAAATTGGTAATCATTTTCTTGCCAATATAAATGGGACGTCCATAACGAAAATAATCCAAGTATATAGCAATAAAGATTAAGGAGGAATGCTTTATCGCTCAATATCTCGAATTAAAAAAAACAATAGAGAAACTGGAAGCACCCATGCGTATCAGAGAGACTTGTTACAACTTTAACAAGCCAGATTCTCTGGTCACAAAAATAAGAACATGAGATTTTTACATACTCTTGGGAAAACGAAAGGTTTGTATACGCTTAGCTTGCCTCGAGAAGAAGAAACATTCCAAGCTACAATGGGCGAGGTAAGTGTAAACAAGGGTAGAAATTGACTCGTTATCTCAAATACAACGTTCTCGACTTGTTTTGAGAGAAAGAGGAAATATGTAGAATATAAGGATTAGAGCAACTTATACAATTAAAGAGAAGGACGCGACGAGACTGGTATTAATTATATAAGAGAGGCAGGTATGAGTCGGGAAGATGTTCTAGCCAACTTCATCCTTGAGGGAAGAGAGAAGAAAATATATATATATATATATATATATATATATATATATATATATATATATATTCCCTTTCCCTGTGCCGGTTATGGCTTCCCAGTAAGATCTGGTACCCAAAAAATCACATACCTTAGGTGGAGTTGCAGGTACCCAGAGAGGCTTGCCTGGGAATCGGACCCGATCCACACATATACATATGTATATACATATATAATCTCCCAAGAGGCTGGATACACTTAATGAATCAGAATGACGAAAAAAGCGCGTCGTAATATACACACGGTTAGAGTCTAGAAGGGAGATTTTCTGGGCGGATGCGGGACCGGAAAGGTGTGGAAAATGCCCCGTGCCTTTGGGGCTTGGGGTTGCCTCAAAGAATGCCTGGCAGAATTGAAGAGAAGAGAACCCAGGAGCTCGAGATGGATGCAATGTATGATACACGTGGCACCCCAGAGTAAGCAAAGCGAAGGGGAATCTCTGAAGGTGAGAGAATGAATGTTGTGAAGGAATAGGTAGGAGGGAAGGGAGGAGGATTTGGGGCGATGGAATTGGAAGAAAGAGTAAAAGCATGAACATGGGTAATTCCGGCTTTTAAGGGTGGGATCGCGGATGGAAGGCAGGAGCGACTCCTATGTCTCCAGGATTAGGTTGTACGCACAAAAGGGTCTTCTAAGCTATTGATTGGTGCATCGATTAGAGGATTTACCCGGGCGGTTGTAATTACTCAGCATTAAAACACCCAATTAGCGCGACGAAAATTCGTGTGTAGGATGAAAGGCTATGGTTAACGATTTTTCTTTCGTAATAACGGCTTAAAACGGTGAATTTCAAACAGAAGATTTTTTTCGAAAGTGATTCATACGATATTTTCCAGACCCAGCAGTTCAGGATGTTTTGATGATTTAACCAGCGAAAACGCGAATGGATTTTATTAACCTATTTTGAATTTTTATATTTGTTTTTTTTCAGATCATCAGAGCCCCTATCTCAATGGTCATTGCTAGAATAATTGCATCTCCCAGCTATGCTTTGTCTTTCCCGTTGAAGTTAACTGGGAGCACTAAAAATAACGAGAAGAGTGACTCTTTAAATTAACGACAAGTCTATCACCCTAATAAGGCCAAATCAAGCCTCTCCAGATGCCCCGTGGGGAGCAAAGATTAGTGTCAAAAGGACGAAGAAGAAGAAAAGGTAATGCGAGTGGTGGAAAAACATCTGCCTAAACAAATAGATAGTGGCACAAAGGATCAATGAGGGATTTCATTTACGCGGAACTAATTAATTACAAGCAGCTTTCTCTCATCGTTCATCACATCTTACTTTTAAGACTTCTTAACCGCACATAGAAAAAGGCCAAATTTATTGGAGGAAACATAGCTCAAAACTTTTACTGAACGGATGCATCAAAAATATTCTAAATTAAGTCACAAAATCAGATAAATAAATGAGGGTTATATAATTAAATAAAATTTTCAATTAATGATGATAGTTTACTCTAAAGAACATATTAAACTTCTCGCAGGCATTCTGGTAAAATACTAACAATACAAACCTTCCTCATTTCGTCTACACAACCTTCAATTTACATTATGATATAAATACGAGCATTCTAACTGCACAGCTTTTTACAGTTTGAATGATAACCTCAAATAAAAAAATCAAGCCAGTCACTTAAACATTGTAAAATTAGCAACCGAGGCGTGTAAAGGTGGATTATTCCTGACACTGGTGTGCGGTACAAATAACATAGAGTAAATTTTATTTGTTATATTTTCCCAATTATTTAATGCCTGTTTTGTATACTAAGTTTTAAACTGAGTTAGCAATCTTTTTATTCAGGAAATAAATATTAAGTACAACCTTTTGCAATTTTTAGTCCAGGTTTCACAAACACTTGCAGTTATCATAAAAAGCCTCAGCCACAATTCTTGATGACTCAGGGATAAAGTGCAGATAACTCTGTTGAAGTGAACAAATATGTCAGCGATGAGCCATATTTTTAAGCTCAAGAAACCAGTTTATGGTTGTTTTAATTCATGTAGCGGGCTTTGGCTGTGTTTCTTGCCCAGGTGCTCAAAAAATATTTTTGAGCTCGGAGCTAACCATTGTATTTTCCTACAACCCTGAAAGGGATCATAGAATAAGCCTCCACCCTGCTCAAGAAGACAACTAGAGAGACAGGATTGAAAAAGAATTGTGTTTTATGTGATAATAGAAAAATACTGTGGCTATGAATGTAAACATTATCTGCATTGAACAAAATGATTCAAACATTAAATTTAATCATGTGGTTGACAACAAGATGATTCTCAAAGGATTTTTGTTTTTTTTTGCTCTTGATGAAAGTTCGAGAGCATAGGTGATAGGCACTAGAGGTAGGAGAGGAAGTAATTTGGATAGAAAGACTTTTTTTAAATCTCAAATGTGGTTTTGGTGAGAACATGGTTAGCAAGAAAGATTGGAGTTTATTTGAACAGAGATTAAAAATCGAAAGTTTCCATGAAAAATGGAAGAATGCATTGTGCACAGATATCGATGGTTAAATTTAACTGCAATAAAGAACAATGGCAATTTTATTCCAAATGGAAGAGTAGATTATGGAAGAATTTAAAAAAAAATGGTTACCTAATGCATTAAGTGTGTTTTCAATCGGTTTGGTCAGTTGAGCGCAGGACTGTAATGGAATTGAAAAATGTAAGTGCAAAGAAAGAAAGATAATGCATGAGCAGCTAAATACGTAGAACAGGGAGTGACTGAGCAGGTAATGATAGTTATAAAACAATCTACAAAAATAGTATCGAAATGGTTAGAGAAAAGGGAATCCTACATTAGTAGAGGAAAGGAAAATTTTGAACCGTATGTAAAGCTACTTGTAACTGCAATCACTTAAATCACATGACTTATGCATTTGAGAGGACATTTCATTTTTTGAGTGGTGAATTATCATTTTGAGTGCATATTTTCTTTCAGGTTATGTCATACTTGCAAGACGGCAGTGGAGACGGACCTCCCTGCACGTTGCCATTTCAAAGATGGTAAGGTAATAAATATAATACTTTGTATCATAAAGAATATTCTATAGATTGGTTTTTAATGGGGTGAAACCAGTAATGCGACTTCAAAATACTCTTCAAAATAGACAAAATAATCTTTAACTAGATTAATAATTAGACAAAATAATCTTTAACTTGTAAAATAGAGCAGGGAACTGGAATGAGTCATTTCCTAACTCAACGCATGGAAAGAATGTTATCAGTGGGGTAATTTGAGGTGCTGCGGTAGAGTGTCTGGTGAGAGCAATGTCATCAGAATACTACCTTGATCAAAAAGTTCCCGGAATAACCACCGTGTGGCGCTCCCATCGTTCCGATTTGAGTTCTGTTTTTTTTGTTAAATTGGTACATCTGTTGTTGATATTCCCTTTAAATCTTAGTGTCATAACTTGACATTTGCAAAAGTTACGGTCGGTTTTCGGTATGTCCATCAGTGCTTCCTGCGATTTTTCCATTACTTCCTCTCGGCTGCTAAAACGCGTTCCCCGTAATGGTTTTTTAACTCGATTGAACAGAAAGAAGTCACAGGGAGCCAAATCAGGTGAATTCGGTGGCTGTTGGATGGTATTTGTTGCATTTTTCGTCAAAAAATTACGAATAATGATAGCACTGTGCGACGGTGCGTTATCATGGTGCAAAATCCACGAGTTTTCTGCCCACATTTCTGGTCTCTTTCGGCGAATTGCTTCACGCAAACGTCTCATAACGCCCAAATAATACTCTTTGTTTACTGTCTGGCCTTCTGGCAAAAATTCATGATGCACTACACCGTTGTAATCCATGAAAACCGTCAGCATTGCCTTCTTTTTTGACTGAAAACGACGTGGTTTTTTTGGTCTCGGCTCATTTGGTGAACGCCATTCACTTGCCTGATGTCTGGATTGCGTGTCGTACTCATAAACCCACGTCTCGTCTCCAGTAATGATCCTTTTGATGAATGTGGGATCGGATTCAGCCTCGCAAATCATGTCTTTTGCGACGTCAACACGGTCTCTTTTTTGCATGAAATTGAGGTCTTTTGGCACCAACTTTGCTGCTACGCGACGGAAACCCAAATCATTAACCACAATGTCTTGGGCGGATCCATAGGCAATGTTCAAGTCCTCCGCTATTTCTCTGATGGTTAATTTGCGGTTATTGACCAATATTTCTTTTACTTTATCAATTTTTTCACCGACTTTCGATGTCGATGGTCTGCCACTGCGTTCATCATCTTCGATTGACTCACGACCACTTCTGAACCGCTCGTGCCACTGGTAAACGACCGTTTTTTTTAGAGAATCGTTGCCGAAACACTTTTCCAACATTTCCAACGTCCGTCTTCTCGTCTTCTCGTCTTCTTTTTTGCCAAAACGTTCCCTCTTGACGCTTGGCTTTCAGCTGCCCGATGATTTAATCATTCAGCTGCTGTGTTTGCGGCTTCTTAGCCCGTCGATGAAGGAAGGTCCAATCAACTCCTTTTCCTTTTCAATGGTGGTTGGTCGTCGTCCCGTCCCGTTGCTGCTCTTGGGCGTTTGTGCCTTTCCCAGGAGACAGGTTTTAAGCCGCCGATCGACCGCAAGTGCTCTTCTTTTTTGCCTTCAAGCTCCTCGTAAAAGGCCGTCGCGCGAGTCTTGATGACATCTCCAATGGGCGCAGTTTCAGTTAAGGCGTGGAGAATTTCTGCGGCATAGTTCCAGCCAAGCCCAAGTACACTGTTGAGTGCCCCTCTTTCCGTTACCTCCAAGTGGTGGAAGGCCGTCTGAGTCATTCTGCCACTCCATGCCGGTGAAGCGTACATCAAGATTGGGCGAATTGCCGCCACGTACAGATACGTCTTTGTCTTGATAGAGAGGGACGGTGAACGCAGCAGCGGCGAGAGTTGTAGTCGTCTTCCTCTTGCCTTCCTGGTGGCAGCGAGGGCGTGACTTTTGAATGTCAGTCTTTTATCCAGTATCACGCCTAGATAGGTCACCTCTTCCTTCCATGGCGCCTCCTCGGTGCCCACGAGGATTTCTCCTGGTTCTCGCAGTCCTCCAGGTGAAAAAAGAATCGTCTGTGTCTTTGCGCTGTTGACGCTGATTCGCCACAGGGCGTACCACTCCAGCAGTTTGTCTACTGCTCGCTGTAGGTATGTTGCCGCCATGTGTGCTCTCCGCGAAGTGGTCACTATTGCTGCGTCATCCGCATACAGGGCAACCATGGTATGTCGTCCAAGGTCTACCGGGAGGTCCGCCGTATATAGATTAAAAAGTATCGGTCCGAGCACCGATCCTTGCGGCACGCCTGCGTGGACCTGTTTCGGCTGTGACAGCGCGCGTCCCCAGGCGACACGGAAAGTCCTTCCTGTCAGGTATGATGTTAGCAAGCGGCGCTGCCAATTTGGAAACCGCTGTATTGCAAGTTTTCGCCCGAGACCCGCGTGCCATACCCGGTCGAAGGCTTTCCTGATGTCAAAGAACGCCGCCGTTGAGCAGCATCGCCGATTGAATCCGGCCGTCACCTGTTCCACGAGACGGACGAGCTGGTGTGTGGTGGAGTGTTCCTCTCGAAAACCGTACTGTGATGCCGGCAAGATTGAGTAGGCCGCGATGTGCTTCAGGAGATGTGGCAGCAGTACCCTCTCAAGCAGCTTTCCCAGGGTCGCTAGCAGGGCGATCGGGCGGTAGTTCTCTACGTTCCTAGCGGACTTCGGCGGCTTCGGCAATAGGATGACTTTTGCCGATTTCCAGATGGCCGGAAAATGTCCCATGGAGAAGCAGGCCGTAAAGAGCGTAATCAGGTGAGTTGCGAGCGAGACAGGCATCAGTCGAAGGGCCTCGTTCGGGATGTTGTCCTCTCCTGGTGCTTTCTTGCAGCGTAGTCGTCCAAGGGCTGCTCTCAGGTCGTTTTCGGTAACCTTCGTTACCGTCATGGTGCCCTCCTCCGTTGTTTCATCCTCTTCAGGAAAGTCGCTAGGATCATCCGGTACCAGTGGATCCGGAGTCGACGTGAAAGTGGCCTCCAGCGTAGTTGCTGCAAATTCAGCCTTTTCGTCTTCCGTGATAAGAGGGCCACCAGGTGAGTCGATCGGTGGGTCGATCCGAATGCTGTGGCGAAGAGAAGCTGCCATTCTCCAGATGCTCCCATCTTCGGTTCGGAGGGAAGCAACCTTCCTTTCCCACGTCGTCTGCCTGTAGTCCTGGATGAGCTGCCTCACTTCGGCTCGTTTTCTTCTAAACCGTGCCCCATCCGCGGGACATTTGGTTCTTTGAAATCGTCGTCGAAGCCGATTTCTTTCGCGGATGCGGCGAAGGATGGAATGAGGCAGCGTCAGATGTCCAGAAGGGCGGATCAGTTTTATTGGCACGGTGTTCTGTAATGCTTTGTCCACGCCAGCTGTTATGACAGAAGCATATTCGTCCAGCATAGCTTGTGACGTCAGTGATGGCGGCTGTTCCGGTAAAATGTCGGACAGGATCTGCCTGTACCCTGTCCAGTCTGTTTTGTCCAGGCATCGCACCGGCCGTGGGGGAAGTAACGTTGGGCAGCATCCCAGATAGGCGCAGACTGGGTAGTGGTCGCTGTCCAACGTCGGTGTCGCCACGAGAGAAAGCGAACTCGTGAGCCTACGGTGCAGCGCAATATCTAAGACGTCTTCGCTCCTGCCGTGATGCTGATGCGTTGGCCCATGTGGACCCGCGACGCGTACTCCGTTGTTCTGAGCCCATGTGAGTAGCGCTTCACCCCGAGGGTTCGGTGTAATTGAATGCCATGCAGCATTCTTTGCATTTAGATCCCCGAGAAAAAGCGACGGCCGTGACCCGGAGAAGATGACTTCGAAATCCTGTGTGGCTAGAGGTCGTTTTGGGGGGAGATAGAGTGACCCCACTGTGAGAGAGCCGATCGAAGTATCTACTTCAATGGCTGTCGCCTCAAGATGCAGTCGAGCTGGTAGGTCAATTTTTCTCGCAGCCAGGTCAAGCGAAACGAGGACCGCCGTGCCCCCTCCTCTTGTTTGCCGGTCATCCCGGTAAACTGCATAGCCTGGAACGCCGTATGAAGTTCCAGGACGGAGATGAGTCTCTTGCAGACAGACGATTGAGATTCTTGCCTTCCGTAGAAAGGCAAGCAATTCAGGGGTCTTTCGCTTCAATGCGCCGCCGACATTCCATGTGGCTAGGATGATAGATTTATTTAATTCTCGCCTATGGTCCATTTTGGTTTGGGAAAATAGTGGTAAGGGCGACAGTTAAAGCTTGCAGCTGTTGTTGCAATAGCGCAGCAGAGGACGTCAATGCTTCCAGGATGGAAGAGAGGGATGTAGCCAAAGTTGGAGTCGGCATCTGCGAGTCTGCAGCCCGCCTCTTCTGGAGAAGAGGAATTTTTATTTCTTCTGCTGTCTCCCTGGCGACCGGAGCCGGCGTCGAGAGTGGAGGAAAGTCAAGATGCTTGCACATGGTCAGACGTTGGGTTGCGTTGGTTGGGTCTCCCGGCTTCGACGCGTTGAAGGTACCAAGCGTCTTCTGTTGAGGAGAAGGCAGCTCTGTTTCAGCGGCGGTGTTCTTCGCCCCCTGGGTTGGTGCGCCTTTCCTCCGGAGGCTAGCCATCTTCATCTCCTTCTGTTTGGCGTAGACAGGGCAGGTCCTGAAAAATGCAGGATGGTTTCCTCCGCAGTTACAGCAACAAGTCTTCTTCCTTTCCGTATCCGGACATTGGATGCCTTCATGTGCACCAGCACACTTGTAGCATCGCGGGGCTGCCGTGCAGTTGGAAGATGCGTGTCCGAATCGGGTGCACCGGTAACACATTTGTGGCTCCCTGTGCTGATATTTTGCCACCCTGACACGGGAATTGCCCATGTATCTTATGGCAAGCATTTCTTTTGTTTGCCATTCAGGGTTTTCCTTGACAACGACAAGGAAGAAGGTTCCCTGCCGCACCAGATGCACTCGTTCCACCGGAATCCCCATGGCGTCCATATCTTCTTTCAGTAGCTCAACTGGGTAGGTGCACGGAAGTCCACGAACCGCGTAGAAATTGGCTCGTAGGGATTTCGGGCCCCAGGTCGAGAATTGTGCATTTGACTGCACCAACAGCTGCTTTATGGCCGCATAATCAGCCGCAGTCTTTAGTTGAAGTCTCGTCGAGTCGGTTGTATGGATTGCAGTAAAGGACTTGTCCGTTGCCTTGGATCGGACAAGTTTCAGCAAGGCCGCGTGGTCTACTACATCGTATATGATGAGTCCCGGGGGGCGTGGTTCCTTTTTTCGGCTTGCCGGGGATCCAGATGGTGCAGATGAATTTTCAGCCTCCATCGCCACGGGAGCAGAAGAGTTGTCCGTGTCCGGATCCGTGACGAGCGGTGAGAATTTATTACTCGTACTTACCGGGCGCTTATTAGTTGCTTCTTCAATGGAAAGGAATGGTGCGCTACGCTTCCCGGCTCCTCTGGGATCCTTGACGTGTCGCCAGTCGTCGTTGAATTTCGCGGCAGGGGCAGACGGCCCGTTCTGATGCATGGAAACGTCCATATTTAGAGCGCCGGCAGTATGAACAGGGTTTGAAGAAGTATTTTCCAGCTGCTGGTCGAGAGGAGTCCTTATAGTGTCCGCTGGCAGCGGCACGATGTCCATATTGGGCGCCACCGGCGCCTTGCTTCGCTGTCCCTCGATTATTTAATGATGTCAGCAACCAGGGTTAGAAGTATCCAGTAGAATATTCCAAGGGAGGCGTACGTCGAAATTTCTGTAGGTATATCCAGGTCTGATGGTCTATCCTCCGTCTCCAACGTTCCGAATCCAGGTGATCAGGTCTCCCAATTCTCCCTCCAACCTCCAACAGGTCTCCAACCAGTTCCTCGGTCAGGACCAACGTCCGTGCGCCACTAAATCCGTTTTTTACGAAAAATTTAATACAAGTTCTTTGTTGCAAATTTAAATCCATTTCTGCAATTGTAAAAAATCGCCAACACACACAGAGATAGATGTACTCTTGGCTACGTAACTTTGGCAAATGTCAAGTTATGACACTAAGATTTAAAGGGAATATCAACAACAGATGTACCAATTTAACAAAAAAAACAGAACTCAAATCGGAACGATGGGAGCGCCACACGGTGGTTATTCCGGGAACTTTTTGTTCAAGGTAGTATTTGAACGTTTGAACGTTTGCTCTAATTGCCTAAAGTTTATTTTCACATCTGCACGCCTTTCAAAAACCACCGATCTATTTCATTTCTCCACAGATGAGTAAACTGGTTGAAGTACATACATCATTCCATTCTGAAAGAGCAACTTTATGCAGCATTTCCGCGAGCGACCGTTCGCTGTCTCACCACTTAAAATAACGATTTTCGAGCGGAGATTATTACTCGTGCGGCAGAGCTGAGTGTATCTGCCGTAATGATGAACCCAAATTACGAATAATCCAATTGCTTTGGTGGGAGGAAATTACAAAATTGCTCTTTCATTGTGTCCGAGTGGTCTCCAGCCTCAAATCACAGCCGGTTACCGGAGAAACCTCGGGTAATCAGAGTTACTAGAACTTAGTTACGCATGATGGTGCGTATAACGAAGGGCATAATTCAGCCGAATTATATAAGGACTTTCTCGCAGTTTTTTATTGGAATTCAACTACTTCCGTTGAATCTGATCACACTTAGCATTGCAATGCATAAAAATGAACACCTAATTAACATACAGAATAAAATACCTTACAGAAACACTTTCAAGTATGTCACTAATTACCTACAAGTATGTAAAAACATTTTCCTAACGTTTTACTCCATCACTTATAATTAGTTAGGAGCCAATGCCAGATACACAAAAAATACCCTAAAATACTCAAAAGCAATGACTTAATAAAAAAAGGATTACATACTTTTGTTTTACTTTTCATCCAAATCTTAGAATTCTTAAACATTAAACAAAATAATATTTAAGCCCATCGATAATATAGGGAACATCGATGTGATAAGCGTCATTTTATTTACTAATGCAATAAAGAGATCGAACATCATTCACTGTTTTACGTACTTTTTTCAATTGTGGACCCTTGTTTTTATTCGGCTCATTGCATATAGAACGACCTTAAAATAAACTTTAGATTTGAAAACGAAATAAAAAGGCCTCAAACTATAAGGGAAACTCGTTGACATTAGAGCTAAATATTATTCAACTTTCAGCATGTTAACTAATTTGATAACTCATGAGCGATGGCAGTGATAAGTAACACATAGTTAGAGGTGTTTGTATTGATTTTCAAATTACACATTGAGCGAATTTTAAATGAGATCTGCATTTGCAAATCGTTGTGTTTTCGTCACAAAAACTAATAAAACAACATAATGGAATAAATCTGAGCTTGTAAAAGTCTTCTCTGTCATTTGTTTCCCCTAAATCATTACACGATGACGAATGGAGTCGCAAACAAGGAACTGCATTCTTTTAGCTCGTTTCAAGTACGCAGTTTTCAAACACTGGCTCTTTTATGGTTAAAAATATTTCAACATCTATTCTCAAAATTGGTCTCTTGGCAGGGAGTGCAGGAATTTGCACACGGTAAATCTGCGCAGCACACCGAGTAACTTCTAAGTACATGGGAAATTGCTTTCCTGACTCGAGCATAAATGGAAAGAAAACCCAAAAAAGACCTAACCATATCTCCTTAGAAATAACTAAGGCGCGTATAAAAGTAGGGCAAGACTTCGTCATTTTAAATTGAATGGTAATTTGGCCCGCCTAAGGGCTAACCTGAGCCGTCATTCAAATTTGATTCCATCTCAAGCGAGAAAGGAAGGATCGGATGAAAATACGGCGCCGCGTGTTAAAACGAAGAAAAAGATGGGCAGTATAGAAGAAAGAAGGGAAAAAAGATACGGAGAAAGAACAAAAATAAATAAATCAGATGAAATTACATTTCCGCAAATTGATAACAATGGTGGTGGGCTCCTAGCTGAAGCCGGAGTGGAGCGGGCAGTTGAGAAGGGGGGAATAGGGTAAAAACGATGTTCGCAGGGACTATGAGGAATGAATTGGCTGAGGTAACGGATTGGGAGAGACAAGGAAGATGAGAAAGGATTTTATTTCACTCAAGAGTTTGGCATTATTAAAACATTTTTATCAATGAAAAACAAGCCTTAAATTCCGCCATAGAATTCCCATTCCTTCATTCCGTTTTCCCTCTATTCGTCCAACTGTTTCACCATATTGGCTTGATTTACCACATTCATTCAGTAGAATTAATTCATAGTGACAAAGAATTTAATTAAATTGACACGTTCTAACAGAATTCTTAAGTAGTAAGGACATGGGATTGGTTTAGCCCGGTGAGGTAAGAGAGCACTTCTGGTTTCCGATAAGGTCGCCGGTACCAGTAGGTACTGATTCAGTACTCGTATCTTTGGCCAATGGTAAAAAATTAATGCTTTTCTGAAGCCACTTCTCAATGGCTCCGATAGTGACGAAAAAATAAGGCATAGCTTTACTTCAATTAGAAATAAACAAGAAAGCAGCGTGCACTATACTGTAAGGTAAAGCGGTTAGGAACTTGAAAATATAATTATTGCCATAGATTCTAAAAAACCTGTTGACATAAAATATGTGCATCCATTTCCTTAAGAAATAAAACATCTTGGGGAAAAATTGATGTTAAGTCAATAAATTTACAAGAATAACCCAGGAAATACCTAAACATAATCCAGTCTACCCCTCCCCGGACTACAACCTTGACGTGGTGGAAGGGCTTGTGCGTTCCGATGACCCCTAGAGCTGTGCTGGCGGGAGTAATAATAAATGCTCCAGGTAGGGTCACCCATGCCAGATAGGTCGAAGGTTAGGAGCCAGACGAAAGGTAGTCCACGCAGCTTCTGTTCCTCAGTGAGGCGGCTGCAATGGCGTCTGACCCCAGTGGGGCCACCAGTAAGTGATGGTGTCACGTTAAAAACACTATTGAGGAAGGCAACGGTAAACCACCTCAATTATCATTCCCAAGAAAAATATGATGGACTATACAGATATTTTGAGTCCTGGCAACTACGGGGCTCGGCCCAATCGGCCGTGTGTCGTGCCCGGCAGCGGGGGAGGCAAGGCTTCCGCGGTCGTCATCCAACGAAACCCTTGCAAGGGAAAACCAGTAGCAGCAGGAAAAAAGACGCAGGAGAAGAAGACCACATTAGTTAGAATAGGAACGTGGAATGTTAGGACAATGATGAGGACAGGGAAATTGGAGAATGTTAAGCGAGAGATGGAAAGGGGAAATATAGATATTTTAGGTCTATGCGAGGTTAGATGGAAAGATAGCGGGGATTACTGGAGTGATAAGTATAGAATAATATACAGCGGTGGGGACGAGAGCCAACGAGGGGTTGCCATAGTATTAAATGAAGAGGTAGGAGGAAGCGTAGTCAACATAGAGCAGGTAACAGATAGAATACTACTAGTAGAGATAAAAGCAGAACCGACGAACTTAGTTATTATTCAGGTATACATGCCACCGAGCAACCATAAGGAAGAAGAGGTCGATAGGATATACGATCAGTTAGAGGACATAATCGCGTGTGTTCCTGCAGGGAAACATTTGATAGTGATGGGGGATTGGAATGCGACGGTAGGCGAAGGAAGAGATGGTGACGAGGTCGGGGACTACGGTTTAGGCACGAGGAATGACCGCGGGGAGAAAGCAGTTGAGTTCTGCAGGAGACAGGGGTTAGTCATCACCAACTCTTGGTTTAGACACCACAAAAGACGCAGGTATACATGGAAAATGCCAGGTGACTCATAAAGGTATCAGCTAGATTATATCCTGGTTAGACAAAGGTTTAGGAACAGTGTGATAAATTCCCACAGCTTCCCGGGAGCGGATGCGGACTCAGACCACAATTTAGTTGTTATGAAATGTAGCGTACGTTTCAAAAAGATAAGGCAGGGGCGGCGAGTTAGAAAATGGAATATAGAAGCATTAAATGGGTTGAAAAGGAAGGAATACAAACAGGCGGTAGAGAAAATCATGGAGGATGGCAAAGGGCTTAGTACTATCGAAGAAAAATGGGAAATGATCAAGAAAGGGTTGTCTAAAGCCGCAAAAGACACTATTGGAACCGTTAACGCTAAAAGGACTAGGAAACCATGGATCACGGATGAGATGATTACAAAGATGGATGAGCGGCGAATATGGAAGAATATAAATACAGAATTAGGCAAAATGAAGTACAAAGAATTGAACAATAAATTGAGGCGGGCAACAAATAAAGCAAAAGAAGCATGGTGGAATACGCAGTGCGAGGATATGGAAAGTCTGCAGAGGAAGGGTGAAATCGGTGCGCTGTACAGCAAAGTTAAATCGTTATCGGGCAGTAAGAAAGGAAGAGCTATGCTAACAGTTAGAGATAAGGCGGGTAAGGGCGGGGAAGAACTGGAGGTAGGAATGAAGGTGGGCGGAGAATTCATAAAATCAGTTAGGTTTGCTGATGACCAAGCTTTAGTTTGTCAGTCAGCCAAGGGGCTGCAAGCATTGCTGAGTGAATTGGAAATTCAGTGCGACAGGTATGGGATGAGAATCAATATTAATAAAACAAAGGTTATGCGATTTTCTAGAAAGAAAAAGGCTAAGCTTAACATTAAAGTAGGAGGGCAAAAACTAGAGCAGGTAGAACAGTTTACGTATCTCGGTAGTGTTTTGGACCAACACGGTCAAAGTAGTAGGGACGTAAGGAGAAGAATTGCGCTAGGCAAAGAGGCTTTCACAAAGAGGAGGGAGTTGATGACGGGGACTTTGAGTAAGGATGATAAGAAAAGACTCGTAAAAACTTTGATATGGAGCGTAGCTATGTACGGTGCGGAAACGTGGTCATTGAAGCAGGAGGATAGACGTAGATTGGAGGCTTTTGAAATTTGAGTGTGGAGAAGAATGGAGAAGGTGAAATGGACAGAGAAGAAAACAAATGAGGAAGTACTTGGTATGGTGGGCGAAGAGAGGGGTTTGTTGGGAGCAATCCTATGGAGGCAGGAAAAGTGGATGAAGGGGGTGTTGACCGGCAGTGGGATGTTGAAGACTGTGATAGAGGGTAGAATGTTGGGCAAAAGAGGAAAGGGAAGGAACAGGATAGGGATGTTGGACGGGATGAAGGGAGGAAGAAAGTACTCAGAGATGAAGAGGGACCTGATAGAGAGTAGGATGATGGATTTTGTGTTTTGTAGGAGTAATAAAATATTTGTTTGGTAGTTGTGTCCATCCAAAAACCTACCTTAACCGGTAGATTACCTTAAAAAAAAATCCAGTCTAATGCCCTTTCCTAAATTTATTTGTATAGGTGATTTTACTTCGGTGTCCCTTTTGAAATATATTAAGTTTTATTAAACGAAATAAAATAAATACTCGTTTGCAGTTTGAAACAGATGAGAAAAATGTGTAATTATGTAAATATTCCCCGTTTTTATGAAATTTTAGCTTCCTCTGAGATTCGAGATTTGGAAGATTTCTTAACAAGATGGCTGGATTCTGGGTTCTGTCTAATTCATGGGTTCTGTCGAGAGAACAATTTTCGATAAGAGTGAAGGACTTCATCACACATTGGTAATATTAATCATATTCATTTATCTTTTTTATCTATTATCTTAAAATTTTCAGTCCGACGATATCGAGAAAAATATTCATTATTCATTACTCGCAGGCAGTATTTTAACATGATCATGTTTTTACTTAAATAAAAATCATTCTAAAATAAAAAAAGACTTTTTACATTTTAAGTGAAAAGTATCGGCTGCTGACGAGTGCTAAGCGGTGAAACGACGTTGCGAAACATATTTCTTTTCGCCGAAACTTCATTTCAAGCATAATATTTTTAGAGGCAGACTAAAATTTGATATAAAATACCCTACTAATAGGCCCCTGGCCTAATTATTAGAGATGGCCCTAAGTAACTGGCAATTTGTAAACATCTCTTTTGATAATAAGTCGTCCTAAATATAAGCTGGTCCTTTTTCCCTGTTAGTGCCTCGTAGTTTCCGAAAGTGGGACTCTCCAATTCATAATGAGCTTAAAAAATATAAGTGAATAAGATCCTCGGGGCACGCTATAAGCCGGGGTTCAATAGATAAGACTTGAATTCCGGGAGAGAGTGGAAGCAGTAGCAGTAGTTTTTATGAGAGGCAACCGCGAGCAAAGGTAAATTGCGCCATTAGGGATGGTTGGGAAAGGAGGAAGTGTGTAGAGAAACCAGGCGTCGGCATTAGCATACTCTTGTCGAAAGGCACCAAGGGGTCCGCAGGTTAACGTCCCATTCGACGGACGTCATACTCACTCAAAGTGATCTCCACAAAGAACCTCAAGTAGAGATGGGAATGCTAATGAAAAATATTTGTTGTCTTCAGGATTTGAACCCCGGCCCCCGGCTCTCTCGCATGTACATCAGCCACCACCGCAACCTGTTTTTGAGATAAAGGTCACGAAATCACTACCCCGATCCCCCGGAGAGAGAGAGGTCGTTGTTTCACAGAGAAGTTGGGTGAAGGTGGTGGTTGGTCGAATTGTGGTAGGGCAGAATCTGAGCACTTGTTACCAGAGCCCTATTAGGGAGGCGGGGGGGAAGGGATATACGGAATGACTGAGAGGGAGAAAAGCGGGGGAGTGAGTTTGGATAAGGGTGGCACTATAATGGCGGCGGAGGGTAAACCCGGATGAAGAAAAGATGAAGGGCCCACGGGAAATTACCGCCTACTCTACGCCACCCCGATAGAACGGAGCCATCACTCTCTTTCTACTACCCTCACCTCAGCCCAAACTCGACCACCAAAACCTTCAACGACGGTGTGTGGTCTCCCGTTAAATCAGAAAAAAGAATATTCGACCAATGGTATATTTTTGGAAAAAATCCAATCACGGTTATTACCTTGGGACTCGGATGGACGACACAAGTTGGTTACATTTCACCACGAATACGCTTCGTTAATATGGGACCAGACAAATCAATCTCAATTCCTGAAATTAAAATCTTAATTTTTGAATCTAGCAAGATTGAGGGGAAAAGCTTCCCGTTTCGTGGAAAATCGTTGTGAACTACACGAAAGCGTTATTGGATATTCTGGACTGGAATCCCTGGAAGTAAGTCATGGCATATGCATGCATTACTTAAACTACTTTTTATATTCAAATCCAATAAGTTTATCACAGTCACACCGGAGAATATTCTAGCCTCGCATTTCATTGGTAGTTAGCATCACAACGAGACGTCAAGGGAAGTCAATTGCCGGACAGAGCAATTCCTTGAGATTTTCCTCTCTCGTAAATTTTATGACTGCAATAGTAGTAAATATCGTGCACGAAATTTTTGTGCGTGAAAATTCGAAGGACACGAAAGTCGATGATAATAAATGTATAAAATCACCAATTACTCTAATTTCTCGTGACCTAGCACTCCTTGCCACACATCCTTTTGGCGTATTGTGCGGAAAGTTTCACACCTATCCAGAAATTCTCACGCAAGCGGTCTAGGATAGGCATCTTCCATATGCATTCATATTCAACCGAGATCGCCATCTTCGAACTGGCACGTATCGCTTATCTAATACCCACTACTGAAACAAGAACCAACACATCATCATACCATATTCCTGCCACCTAAGGATCACAAGTAATCACCGCAGTCACTCGTTATCACAATATAATTAAAAAAATGAGGACAGAATGATTTAATACGCAATGAAACACAAATAGAGGCTCAAATTGACGTTTCAATGTATGTAGTAATAAATCAGTATGTTATCATAACTAAGATTGAAAAACTTGATTCGTGGTATTTATGATCCTCTCTTGAAGGAACTGTTACGTGTTAGGACATATAAGAAAACAACGCTGTAATTGGCATGCTATTTCTCTGAAGATGGAGCCAAAATTAAACTTGTTTTATCATTTGTTATCAATCACAGGAAACAATGATTTAATAATGGAATAAACAAAGAGAATGAACTACCGGTTTGTGAAAAAGGGATGTAAAAGATTATGAAACGTCAACCGAATTGACTACACACTGTAGATTTGAAGCACATAAAGACAATGACACACGAAATGAATTAAAATTATTAAAATACCAATCACACGATTACATGCGACAAAGACGAAATAATTTACACCCGGAAAATAGAGATAAAGTAATGAAAACAAACACCAAGCTGATATATTCAAAGACTCACTTTTCCCAGCACAAATCGTCAACTGAATTCTGCATTTACATATTATTATATGCACATATTTAACAGGCTTCCTTATTAGTGCCCTCAACACTCACTACCATGTGCCATTGCTGGGCATTGTTTAAATTCAGTTCCAAAACGAAAGAGCTAGTCTGAGTCTCCTAATTTTGTTTTCGCCCTTATTTCTCTCTTCCGCCATACACAGTTTTCGCAGTAGTTCCGTAAATTTAGTGCGCATTGTGCTGCCACAGCAAGTTAAAATCGTTAAAAGAATTCACCTTTCGTTTTAAATGTCATTATTTAACTGGCGAAACGATATACAGACCGTTAAAATAACAAAAATTAAAAAACCTAGTAAGAGCCTTTTTTGTGTCCTTAAGTGTCCTTTGAGCCTTGAGTGATCTTAATAGATATCGCCGTTTGATTTTTATTGCCTAAGTCAATGAGCTCCAATTTACACCTGAGTCAAAGACCAAATTTAATTTCCTTAGATTTCTAAAAAAACATAGCGAACTGTAAAATCTAAATGGTCGAAATTAAAACAAACATGATTAGGATATTGACACGCGACAACCGACAAAGAGGATAGTGATCACTTCGTACGATTACTATCACGTGTGACATCATACATCTATGAGGGGTTCTAGTGAGCGGCTTTTTAAAATTTTCAAGCATTAAAAATATTTAAAAAAAGCGGGTTGAATCAGATCGTGATTTTCAGATCCATCATCCAGCTTTGAACCCTGAAACCCTGCCTAGAGCCGAACACTAAGCCCACAACACTGCCACCCCACACTTGACACAATAGAGAGGCTTTTCGTAAAATAACCGAATTTTTGAACGGCTCAATGTACTTCATTATGGGTTGATAAAAAAGGGTCTTGAAATTGCAAGAGTAGCACGGGAGGAAAAATGAAAATATACCTATCTGACGTCTTTTGAATATGAAAATTCCTTTAAGAAATAATACTAATATATTCGAGAGTTTTACGAAAGTATAATATTGTATATACTTACGGGAGATATGAAAGAAAAGCCGTTTTATTTAGTTCATTTTCGGAATGTACTACAGATAATTTTTTGCAAGAACCGAATCTCATATCATGCCTGTTCAATCATTATAAATGAATTATATGATAAACTTCACTAAACGAGAAGAACGCTCAATTTCTGTAACACACAGAGGTCAGCATTTTTTAGGAAAATGGCCGTGAACGATGTGGAAAAATTCGCCTAAAATGCTCTCGTGAGGTTTTAAAGAAAAAGACAAGACGTGTACCTTTTTATAAAATTAAACTTTTTTATAATTCAGGAGGCCTATAGAAATAGCGACCTTATTTTGTCCGGACCAAATCTCGATAACGACTTCCATTGTTCCCATTCTGTGAACACGTTAGCAGAAATAGAAACGGGAGCTGGTTCGCTGAGCAACGGACTGAGGAGGGGACTTAAGTGGCGGTTGCAATGGAAGAAAAAGAGGGAATGGAAGAATACGGAGAGGACGGAATGGGAGTGAAGAAGACGGAATGGGAGTGAAGAAAGCATGTTTCAGTCGACGAGGTGAAATAGGCTGGAATTGCGAGTTCCAACGAGGCGGTATTAGAAGAGGTGGAGAATGAAAGAGGAGTTGGATGGGCAGCATTAGAATGCACGGCATGCGCAGGGACGGGATATATTAAAGAATGCAGCGGATGATGAAGAACTTTGCATGAAAAAGTCATAGAATGCGCAGGCATTTTTGGACGAGGTTTTACTGTAATTCACCAAGAGGCCATACCTATTAACTCAAATTAACAAAACAATTAAGCCAAGGGAACGCTAGCTCACCTGGCTTGGGGAATAGTAGAAAACCGATGGTTTCTTATTTAGGTTTATTCTTACACTTACCTATATCTACCATTTATTATGTTATGGTAGCTCTATGCACTTGAGGAATGCATGGTAAAATAAATTCGCATCTACGTGCCATAATATGTCAAATTACCGCCTCTACTTATATGAAATTAAATCTTATGATACATTGATATCGAGTGTTTCCAGTTTATATTTATTTGTGGGAAAAATTATGCCCTAAAACAGGACATATTAATTGATAAAATATAAAATGCAATGGGAAATTTTGAAGATTTATCGATAAATGCTACAAAACTCAGATGAAAAAGGTTTTGTGAATAAGTGACTAAATACCCATAAGTGCTAGGCCTGAAATATATTTCTTCCAAATTAAGAAACGTTTAAACTGCCACAAATATTATTCATCTTCCACCAAGGAACATAAAGTTATCCCCAAAAACACGAAATCAACTCCTTTCTAAAAATTATAGCCAATACAATTACTTTTAAAAGTGCTTTGGCGAGGGGCTCAAATTAATGCCGATGGCGAGGTTCCCCTCGATGTTGCCACTTTCTCTTTTATACACCGTGATAAAATACTAACAATCATCCTTTGGAGTATCATTATCGTTACGTAACCAATATGTGCAAACTAACTGTCATTCCAGGAAGGCAGTGGGAACAAGTGAGATGTTCCATGTGGAAGGAGATAAAGCGGAGAGGAGCAATGAGGGGAGACTGCGGGGAAAATGGTTTTGTGGCATAAAGTGGGTCGCAGGTACCTACGTCTCATTCCCACTTGATCAGCGCTTCCGAATTCACGTGAGAACTTGAGGAGGGCGCGAAGGTGGAGTTGCTGCGAGGCTCACCCTCAATTTCCCTCCACTCCCCTCTCTCCTCCTTCACGTACCCCTTTCCGCCTTCAACACACTTCCCTTCCCCACCGAACCCAGCACGCCCCCCTTCAAGCCCAGCAAAAATGCCCACCCCCACCTCGCAAAACCACCTCCTGCGGATGCCGAGGTCTCACGGTTCTCGGGGGACTCTTTCCCCCCCCCCTCGCCCCGGCCCTCGCCGGGCTCGTACCCTGCCGACCCCCACACACGACGATCCCGCCCCCCCTCCCCCCGTCTCAGTTTTGGCTAAACTAATTCGATTAGTCGCTAAGATGAGGAGGGATTTCAGAAACTCATCAGCGAAGTCGCCCGGAGTGCAGGGGAGAGGGTGAGGGGGGGAGGGAGAGAGAGATAGAGGTGGGGAGCTGGCCTGCGGGGTGTGGTAGGGGCGGGGAAGGGAGTGGTGGGAGTTGGTCTGGGGTTGCGGGGAGAGGAGCAGAGGTGGGAGGAGGAGGAGGAGGGGGCAACCGTGACGGGAGTGGTGGGAGTCGAGACATGCCGAGAGCAAAGGAGAGAAGAGGACGAGGGGGAAGAGAGAGACGAGTAATCGGTTGAAATCGGAACGAGGAGGGATGGAAGAATTAGGACCAAAAAAGGCACGAAGAGAGGTTGTGGGCTGCCGGGCCAAAGGGGAAAGTGGAACAAGACGAGTACCCACTTGAGAGGGCGTAAAACCGTAAGGAGAGTAACCGAAAATGGAAAAGTACAGGAGAATGCGAGAATGGTGAAAGAGGAGGGAGAAAGAGGCAACCTAAGTTACCCGAGAGTAGAAACAGCAAAAAAAAGTTACCAAGATTGAGGAGGATGATATTCATTTGAGTTTACATGTATGAATAAGGAAAGATTGAGATGAAAATACCAAAATAACGGTATAGTTCGTGGAAAATCATTGAGAGAGAGAGAGAGAATGACAGACGCTGAAGAGAGCGATGAAAATCCATGACTTTTTAAAAAAATGTGATCGATATGGATTTTCCCAGAAATACAACAGCATATCAATAAAATAAGTATTCGACGGAGGTTATGCTTTTGGCTTCATTAACTGAAAGAGGAACACAAAATCTTGAGCTTCAAAGGCAAGGAAATCCCAATTTTGCCGCTGCAAAGAATAATTAGACTGAGCTGGTTGCTAATTATTCCAGACACAAAAATATTTTTTCAGGAAAAGTTTTATAAATCATTATGTTAACATAAAAACTGCGAAGAAATGAAAATAATAGTGGAAATATCAAGCATCGTAGAGGGATTGAGCTAGAAGTGCTGCGGCTAAACTTTCTGAATGACTGGAAATAGTGGCATTTACTAACCACAATTAAACAAATAGTACACGACAAGCAAGTTCATGTACAAATCTGTGTCACAATATGGCATAGTTTTACACAGTTAAAGTAATAAACGTGTAAAATATATGACAAGCGATTTCCTAAAAGTCAATTTCCATAAAAGAAACAGTCATTTCGCATAGCGTAACATAACTAGTCAAACTTGAATGCCAGATATACGAGGAATTTGCACGTTAAAGGGTACTTGTGCCGGTGAGAGAACTTCCGTAGCCTCATTTTTCGTTGGCCTTTCTTCTACGAACCGACTTAAATTCATTCTCTCATAATTCCTACTCATCACTCACTATTCCCTATCTAAAAATATCCCGTCAACTTATACTAAACGCCTTTTACAATGGCATGGGCGTTAAAATCTACAGGAAGACGTAGAAATGGGATAAAATGGAGCTCTTCGTAAGCCCTTGGACGGATAAAAAGGATGGAAACAATGGCCGGTCAAAAGAGCGAGCAAAGGCGAAGAAGATAATGAGGTTAGTGGAAGCGAGGATGGAGGAACGTGCGGCGCTCGGGGAAGGGATCCGAGGTAGCGGAGGGGGATGAGGGAGGGAGACGCGGAGGAGAAAAGGAGAAAATTAAGATACGTGCGATCTTAAAGAGAAGGTTTTGTGAGCGAGGGAATAGAGAGGGGAGGGCGTGAGAAGGCTGGGGGCGCGGCGGTTGTCGGGGCGATGAAAAAGCCGGGGAGGCGAGGGGTGGGTGGGAAGTTGGGGCGTGGGAACTCGCGGACTTGGGGAAGGGGGGGTGTGAGGAGCAGGATATAGAGGAAGGAGAAGAACGGGGAAGGCGATGTATTGGAAAATCTTGAAGGAGGGTATCAGTCTGCGATAATGAACGGCAAGAAAGATATTAAGGGAGAAGGGCGTGGAAAAGATTGAGCGGGGCGTTGAAGCGTTGGGTGTAAGGAGGATGAAGGGATATCTTTCTCTCTCTCTTTCTGTTCTCCTTATAATCGAACTGCCGATTGAATTGAGCAAAATAACAAGGTCAGTTTAAATCTATTTGGGATATTTTCAATTGGAAGAGGAAGAGTGGAGGGTGAGCGCCGAGGGAGAACTAAGCACGTTACGTTCGTGATCTAGTAGGTTCCGGATATTTTAACGCCATCCACTCAGCATATTTTTTTCTTTCGCCTTCAATGATCACACGAATGCTTAATGAGCTATGTCGTCCGTTTGCACGAGTCCGGAAATTCGAATAACTCGGGACGGGAATATTCTGTTTGGAATACACTATATGCAATCCTTTTATGGTTTTGGGAACGGCAGAAAATTTTGGGGAAAATTTCTCTATCCCTTTGCAATAATTCTCCAGCTTGGGGATTTAAAAAAATTGTATCCAAATATTATTTTAATAATGACGTGTTATGGGGTTCATGACGGACAAAATGGCTACTTGGGCGACACCAATTGCGCCACGTCCCACTTTCGATTTAGGGATACCAGAGTGTACTCAAGACACAACACCCTACAGAGCAGATTTCAGTACCACAGATTCAATTCAGTAACAATTAGTACGAAAATTGAATGTTTTCTCGGTTTTGTTAGTTATATTTATCTCAAAAACAGTTAGGATTTTTCGTTCCAGCATTCATTTTACGACGGCAATATTCTTTTTTTATTATATACATTGAGCATAAAACATTTTATAGATTTTTAACCGTAGAAAACACTGTCAATGTTTCCGTGTTACATAAGAATTTTCTCACCAGAATAGAAACTCTTACCTATTCTTTAATATTAAAAACTTAAGTACGAGTAATTAGTAAAGCTCTCTTATTTCAGAATATCATTCTTTAGAGATAAGATACAGGAAACTGGCAAGAAACATCAAAGATTAAAGTATGAAAATAATATCTAATGTAAAAAACACATTCCTTCTATCACATATTTTTCGTAATTTAATTTGACGTTTCTATTTTAACACACAAATATGTAATTTATTGATCATTATGATCGGAACACCTACTCTACCGCTACATTTAAAAATATTTTCCGATTCAAGTTCAGGAGTTAAGAGTACCATAAAATGTCTGTCGACAATATTTCTCATGCTCGCCATACGAATATACATGTAATATCCTCTTTCCCTTGAATTGCGTTAGCTTCAGTCCTGTTCTTATTAGGTATCTACCGTACTCAGCACGAAACAACGCGTGGGAAGCAAGGCTTTAGTGGTAGTCGGTTAATTGATACTTCGCCCTAACAGAAGGTGGGTTCTTAGATGGGATGGAGAGTTCATTCCAAATTCGGTTTAAGCTGCCTCTTGTACGTTAACTTCTGCTGAAGAAAGAGCATCAATTTAGTACTATAAGGCAGAATATTGCACGAATGCAAGTTCATAAGTTTCTTCTCATCTAAACGAATGACTAAATATTGGAATCAATATCAATTTAGAAATGATGGGTTTACATAATACATGCGACAAATATAAAATAATATTATTAACGGACTCTGTTCTGCCACCAACATTTAAAACAATGGTAATTAAATTTTCCTTAATTCTATTGAAAACTTAGGTGTGTTATTGAAATGGAGGATGTATATTACTTTGAATGCCTTAGTACTTTTAGACAAGAACACAAGACCTGAATAAAACAATAAAAGTATTTAAATATATTACAAACATTTGATTATATTACATCCGTTTTTGAAATATGGATGTTCAATGTTGGATAAGAACAATGCTAAGTCTCGGATGAAATATTTTATACAATCAAATTATCCTTTTGGTTTTTGCAAGCACTTCTGTTTTATATTACCCATCGACAACAGCGTTTAAGATTCTATGCAAACTACGTGTGCGATTGATAGTCATCACGCCGTATTCCAGTCAAACCTCTGATGAGGAAACGACTGTGGGATTAGCGGCAGTATTAATTGCCAAACGTTCAAAGAACTGCACGTTTGGCAATTAACACTGCAAAATTTGTGCGAGGAATTGGATTTGGTGTATTAGATTCGCCTTCTTACTGAAAACTGTGCGATACCAAAACTTTGGTGCGACTTCTCCGTCCAAGAGCACAGTTACACAGGCAGATCAACAAAACTGGCTTCCTACAAAACAATTTGGATTCCAGCACCACAACCGGTAATCTATAGAAGCGTCCTTGATCGTCTGTGACTCGTAGCTGGATTTAAGAATCTGCTTGAAAATAAGAATCGTACTTATTTTTGTTTTCAGTTGTGATAATGGAATTCGGTTTATTAATGGAGGACGATTTTCAATATCCTATATTCACTACGGATATCAGTACTGACATAATCATAATACCAATTTACAACTATTTTCTGACATAGTAAGTTAAATGAATTCGTAGTAATTGCTAAAAAATAGCTGCAATGGCTGTTGTATGACAATTATTTATAGTTGCTTACGACAAAAATACTAAAGAATTCAGTTCAAGTTAACTCGGTTGAATTTCTATAAAATACAAGGCAAACAAGTAAATTATCTTGCATAAAATAAATCACCTGGATGCAGCTATTGTTTGGTGACTGAAATCACATGCTCTTAATGATAACAGTACAACGACATCCTTTTAACAAATATAACCAGCTGAATTGCGCAGAAAACCCTCTTAGCAAAATGAATAAAAAAATACGAGAATGAAGTCGACGTGAGAATCAAAACACTAGTAATTATTTAGAGAGAAAATATTTGACTGGTAAAATTGATGATCACCAAAATATTCCCGAATGAGTACTTCAAAGATAAATATAGGTTAAACCAGGTGGTGATTTAATTTTTGCACTGGCAAAGCACAGAGCGTTCAACTGCATGGAAACATTCCTTGTATTATTCTATGCTAAACCTCATCTTTTCTCCATATATTCTATTGAGTCCGAAATAAATCTTGAATAATGAGTCAGCTAATGACTGCGAAATCTTTGTAGATTGTGCCTTTTCCTTTGCAAATTCTCAGCAGTGAGAGCCAAAGAAACGACGAGAGCAAAATGGATAGGAAAATAAATGAAAACAGTATTAGTAAGTCAGGAATCGGCGGAGTGAATACATATACCAAATTGCACGATTAATTTTGTAGGCATGTAGGAAGTAGGAAAGAGATGTTGGCAAGAAGACCTTAGAAAAAGAAACCACGCAGGTGATGGAGAAGGAATTGAGGAGGTTGACGACGGATAAGGTGTAAGAAAAGAATAACATAGCTTTGATGTAATACTTTGATGGAGTGGAGGCGTGGGGGATCTGGAGTCAGAGGCGTCTAAGGCATTTAACATACCACATCACCACCAAAAATTTGCAAAATGCTTTCAATACCCTTACGTTATATCATATTGAACTATTTTGGATTAATTACGACGAACGTAATCCTCATGAAAAAAGCACGGATCTTCCAAAAGACTATCAGCAATTTTGCAACGTTGTCTGAGTGCACTCTAATGGCAACCAATTAAGAGAAAACAGTTCCATAGGGTGAGCGAAATTTATTTCCCTCGCTGAAATTTTCTCGTCGCTCTACTATCACATCACTTTCCAACTTCAACGTGAATCAATTTTCAAAACGCACTATTCTGCCACACAATTATTTACTTCGTCCCAAATCAATTAACGGAAAATTGACTCTTTGCCTATAAAACCTTCGTTTATTTTGCCAAACATCGTTACTTCTCTCATTTCCCCATTTACACCAGAACACCTAATTTTTGTTTCGTATTCTCAGTTTAATGATATAAATAAATTTTAGCGAAGGTCACAAAAAAAAATAATTTCACATAATCTTGAGGTGCTGCTTATTGAGTATTCATTATTAAGTATTGAACCTGGATTGTGTGAAATTACTTTATCTATGGCACGTGCATATTTTTTTTAAACAATAAAGTTTTTATGGGATGCCACAAATGTTTGAAAGATCTTGTTTTATTTGTTCAGCATTCCCGTTCAATTCTCTCCTTAAATATACAACACCATTTCCAAGAAATAACAATACTTCCTCCCATCCTTTCCAGCTCACTCCCATTAGTCTCAATTACTTTACTTAAATCCCACCACCTAGCTCATCCCCTCCACAGTTCCGAATTTACAGTTCAAGTCAAATGAATTAAGCCCCAACGCTATCCCACCATGAATTCTTCTGCACCCACCGATGGTGAAGCCTCGCGAGGGAGCAACTCTTTTCTGCGATCCTTCCAGTCTAACGTGAAGATCACCACCTATTTGGTGTCCTTCGGAAAATAATCAGCGGTAATTAAATAGCCCCTAATCGTAGGAGGGATTAAAGATTTCTTTTACGCAAAAAAACATAACGTAAGAGAGTGAGAAAAAAATAATTTAAGCGGATTACCTCAGGACGGGAGAGCTACTAATTAAGACGGCTACCGAGAGTAATGGACACTCATTAAAACAGAAATGTTTTACTGTATTCTCCTTTTTTGGTGCAAGTGTCATATAATCATCATCATCAGAATTTCAATTCTAGGATTGGTTTACTGCAGCCCTCCATTTTACTCTATTTAATGACAATTCCTTCAATCCTCGACATCTTCTCTGTTTTACGTCCTTCTTAATTTTGAAACTGAAATTAAATTTAAAATACTTCGCCTTTCCACATAAACCACTTTTATTACGACTTAGGTTTCGTTACGGTATAACATCATCAGGTCAATGTTATACAATATTATTATACCTATTTTATAGCATATTATTATACCTATGTTATACCATAATGAAACCTAGGTCGTAATAAAAGTGGTTTATGTGGAAAGGCGAAGTATTTTAAATTTAATTTCAGTATGAAAAATTTCCACCAAGTGACGCCAGAAACTGTTTCATCCTTCCTAATTTGTCCTATGTACATGCCTCTTGGTCTTCCTCGTGGAATCTTCCCTTCTATTTTTCCTCTTATTATATTCCTAATCAATTCATTGTGCCTCAGTATGTGTCCAATGCATCTATGTCTTCTTTACCATAGAGTTCTCCATATGGTCCTATCCTCTTCTACTCTTCTATATACTTCCTCGTTCCTTACTTGGTTTGTCCATTTAATCTTCAGAATTCTCCTCTAGCAACATGTATCAATGGTTTCTATTCTTCGGATGTCCACTTTGCCAATGCTACAAGTCTCGGAACCATAGAGCACCATGCTCTACACGAAAACCTTTTTTGATTCCAGCATTAGGTTCTTTGAGCATAGTAATCGCCTATTCTTCATGAATGCGTTCTCAGTTAGGGCTATTCTACGCTTGTTGTCGGTCGAACTTCTCCCACCCCGTGATATGCTGCTGCCCAGGAAGATGATTTCATTTGCTCTAGCTTCACCCCTCGAATTGTGATATCTACATTCAGCCTCTCACTTCCATAAACAAGGATTTTAGTTTTCTTTGCTGAAGAGTCACGTATATTGTGTAAAAATTTCCGGATGTGAAACAAGTACCACCAATTCCATGGCTTATTGATTATTCTCTGAAAGAACCAATTTGTGGCTTAATTCATCATAGATCGGAATCCGGCTGAATTGAATTAGAAGTTCTCTAGAGACGGTAACGATTGACCGAAAACAACAAATTTCAATGCCCCTACGACAAGGGTTGATGTTATTCGCATGGACAGAATTATCCATATTAACACCATTCATTATAACAGACCTTACCTAGGTTTTGCTCCATATCCATGATTGAAATGCACCAATAGTTTTGACGTCATACAGCAAATATACATACTACATTTGCAAAGAAAATATATACATATATATACATATACGTATGAAGTAAGATCTGGTGCTTTCCCGGCGTATTTGATTCGTGAAGGATTCTCGGGTCTTCCACCGGGTCAAGGGTTCCATATTGGCCGACGTTTCGATGCCCGACTCGTGCATCGTCTTCAGGGTTGATGGCTGCCATTCCGTATTTGGCCGGAATGGCAGCCATCAACCCTGAAGACGATGCACGAGTCGGGCATTGAAATGTCGGCCAATATGGAACCCTTGACCCGGTGGAAGACCCGAGAATCCTTCACGAATACACATATATATATATATATATATATATATATATATATATATATATATATATATATATATATATATATATATATATTTGATTTCGTCGAAGTAACACGGAAGTGTTGAATAAAAAACTTGGACAGCAACAAACAATATAAGAACCCGTAAAAATAACACTCACCTGTTATTTCTTAAAAATTTCAACGGAAGAAATAGTAATCATGCACATTACATTCCATTCGTGCAGTGTACTTCCGTGAATTTTTCTCTCTATGCCACTCTCTTTCTCTCTCTAATGTTTCTTCTGAGGAAGACGCTAAATTCCGTCGCCCTCAATAAGAAATAACGGGTGTGTTCTTTTTATGTGTTCTTATATTTTTGTTGCTGTCCATGAAATATGTATATATATATATATATATATATATATATATATATATATATATATATATATATATATATATATAGTATATATATATATACTACCTTGATCAAAAATTTCCCGGAATTTATTCAGAAAATTAAAAATACAAGTTTATTCATCTAAATCTATATTGTCCCCTTCAAAGTAATCCCCATCGACTGCAACACACTTATGCCAGCGCTTGATTCAATCCTCGAAACATTTTTTATATTCGGTTTTCGGTATGTCCATCAGTGCTTCCTGCGATTTTTCCATTACTTCCTCTCGGCTGCTAAAACGCGTTCCCCGTAATGGTTTTTTAACTCGATTGAACAGAAAGAAGTCACAGGGAGCCAAATCAGGTGAATTCGGTGGCTGTTGGATGGTATTTGTTGCATTTTTCGTCAAAAAATTACGAATAATGATAGCACTGTGCAACGGTGCGTTATCATGGTGCAAAATCCACGAGTTTTCTGCCCACATTTCTGGTCTCTTTCGGCGAATTGCTTCACGCAAACGTCTCATAACGCCCAAATAATACTCTTTGTTTACTGTCTGGCCTTCTGGCAAAAATTCATGATGCACTACACCGTTGTAATCCATGAAAACCGTCAGCATTGCCTTCTTTTTTGACTGAAAACGACGTGGTTTTTTTGGTCTCGGCTCATTTGGTGAACGCCATTCACTTGCCTGATGTCTGGATTGCGTGTCGTACTCATAAACCCACGTCTCGTCTCCAGTAATGATCCTTTTGATGAATGTGGGATCGGATTCAGCCTCGCAAATCATGTCTTTTGCGACGTCAACACGGTCTCTTTTTTGCATGAAATTGAGGTCTTTTGGCACCAACTTTGCTGCTACACGATGGAAACCCAAATCATTAACCACAATGTCTTGGGCGGATCCATAGGCAATGTTCAAGTCCTCCGCTATTTCTCTGATGGTTAATTTGCGGTTATTGACCAACATTTCTTTTACTTTATCAATTTTTTCACCGACTTTCGTTGTCGATGGTCTGCCACTGCGTTCATCATCTTCGATTGACTCACGACCACTTCTGAACCGCTCGTGCCACTGGTAAACGACCGTTTTTTTAGAGAATCGTTGCCGAAACACTTTTCCAACATTTCCAACGTCCGTGCGCCACTAAATCCGTTTTTTACGCAAAATTTAATACAAGTTCGTTGTTGCAAATTTAAATCCATTTCTGAAATTGTAAAAAATCGCCAACACACACAGAGATAGATGTACTCTTGGCTACGTAACTTTGGCAAATGTCAAGTTATGACACTAAGATTTGAAGGGAATATCAACAACAGATGTACCAATTTAACAAAAAAAAACAGAACTCAAATCGGAACGATGGGAGCGCCACACGGTGGTTATTCCGGGAACCTTTTTGATCAAGGTAATATATATATATATATATATATATATATATATATATATATATATATATATATATATAGTGGTGTGCACCCCATATGATATGCCTGAATAAGGAGAATTGGTTGGTGAGTCTTAGCTCAACATGAAATCATTATATTTCGTGTAATTATTTTTATTAATTTAACATAAACAGCTAATTTTAGCGGTGCATTTTCAGATCGAATCCATGCTTAAGGAATACCTCGTCAAGATTCCCATTATGGTACTCAAAGCATGTTGTTTTGCCAAAAGAAAACGATGGAAACTGTGAATGCACTTGAGATTTTATTTTCTATGACTTAATGTATTCCTCTAAATTTCTAATAAACGACTCATCTCCGGTTTAACACTTGAAAAACTTCCTTTTTTTGGAGTTTTTTTCATTTCAGCGGGATAAAAAGCATTTCTCTTACTCCTTTCAAATTCGTAAGAAACTATCCTCATCCTTCCACCTCCAAATTTAGCTTCTCATAGAATTTCACTGATGGCAAGCCTTCTTTTTTTTCATACTCAGCTAACTTCGCGGCTTTCCTCGACCATTCCTCTTCCCTTCCGCTTTCCTTCGATCGTCGCCACTCTCCAACCGACCGACCCACCTCTTCTTTTACCCCCGCCCCCCTTTGCTCCTCCTATTTATTCCTTTTATTTCCATCGCTCCTCCACTCCCTCCTCCGAATCCTTCCTCGAGCCATTAATATTTTTTATACATCCTTCCTCGCTAAACAACCCGAGCCAAATATCCTCTCCCCCAAGAGGGAATCCTGAGATATCTTATGGCCTATTGAGCCCCGTCCTCAGAAGGCATCGCTCCCTCTCTTTTCTGCCTGATACCCATTCCGTTCATCCGCTCACATTATTTTCTCCCCCTAGTCTTATAGTCTCTTCTCCTTTTCCTCCTCCCTATTAGGAGTTCTTCCACTCTTTCACTCTATACCGAGCATTAAAAAAATTCCCGCTCTTCAATTCCTCCCTTTCTCCATGCAACATTTGCTTCCTTCTTCCCGTTATACCTGTTCATTTTGCTTTACGTAATTTCTCTTCCTACCTTTACCTCAACCATTGCTTCGCTCAGTCTTATTTGCCGAGGGATCCTTGCCGAAGTTTGACAAGGAGCCCAGGGCTTTATTTCCCAATTAATGATATTCTCGTGGCCCTTTTAGGCTCAACCTGCTTCGCTTTCGCACGTCCTATTCCAATAACTCGCGGGACGTTAAGGAACTTTATCCACGATTACTTTTAGGCTTAAAGTACCCGTGGACCTCGAGTGGCCCGCTCTAGGCCCCCAGTTTTTATGTTAATTTTTTCCATAATTAGCCGTCAGGGAAAATTTCTTATAAATGATTTATTACAGCGGAGGAAAAAGCTTTTAAAATCTAGATTATCTTTAAGAGATTTATCTAGGAGGGCGTAAATTGAAAGTTATCCCGGAGGAGCATATGCGTCAAAATTGCAAAGAATGAAAAAGGTGTACAACAGCCGTTATGTACGTGGATTTTCAAATTTCCTATATCATTGCGTTATTAGTTCTGAATAATTCTTACACACTGATAAATTTAAATACACTCTGATAAACCAGATCTTTGTTGATTGTTTTAAAATAATTTTAGGAAAGCAAACATTTTGAAAGCCGCGGATATAAATAAATGCATACCTTTATAAGTAATGTAAGTATTTAAAAATTCTGATGGGCAAAACATTGGTTCAACCGTTATCTACGTATGTAACTAATATATGGTAACTATCCTAAATTTGTGTGTCCTTTTTCGTGTTTTCTGGTAATATTTTTCTATTGTTATTTCATATATTTATTTATATATATATATATATATATATATATATATATATATATATATATATATATATATATATATATATATATATATATATATATAGCGTTTCAGTCGGATTGAATTCCTAGTAGAAAATTAACTATTGCCAAAAATGTTCCCCCAATAACAATTCTTCGCATCTTTTTATGGCATTCATTAAATTTTGGAATCAGCGGGGTAACTTAATTGATACTGAGACTAAGCGTGATTGCCAAATTTGGGAGAGCAAATGGATTGCATGAACTCTTTAAATATGTTTTGTTCAAACTCATTCGGCACACGATAGTGTGCTTCTCTGAGCTGATAAACACACTCCGGTTTGCAGTTTTATCCCTGGAAAAATATGGATTTGAAAATAAATCTATTTGGCTACAGATCGGATTTTCACAGTGTGTGAATTTTGGTATAAATATTAAGTCCACTTGAGCACACCAATGGCATTTATGAAATGGGACTTCATGGCTTATTGCTTAATGACTTCAGGTTTCTTCCGGTCAGATTTTCATTTAGGTAACATTCAAATAAAAAAATGGGTGGGTTTCATAAATCCTTTTATTAAGTAGGTTTTAATGATGCAGGCAATCAATGAAAGGACCATTCAGACGGACGATTTGTAAAAGACATAAATGGAAAAATTACAATATAATCATTTCGTGGTAATGGATTTGTTTGTAATTAACTTTGAAGTCATAATTTTTAAATCAATTGATACGCAATCCATTGTCATTATATTTCAAGTATTGAGCTAACAATGATAATAAATGAGCGCAAGATTTAAAGCAAGATATATTTTAAGGCTAAATGCCGATTCAATTGCATGGTATATGATATTTAAATATCCAGTTAGATTAGATCATATAGTCTGCAACATATTTGAACTACTTTTTAATGTACTTCGAAATCATTACGTTGGATACATTTATACGGTTCAATGGTAGCTCACATACTGTAAACGTACTAGTAAGCAAACTATCAATTTTATCAAGTACGACATTTACGTGTATGGCCATCATTTGGAGAGTGGTATGAAACTGCAATGAAACACGTGGCTCATTACATTTAACTAAGCAACTAACCAAATAAATTAAATAAAAACGAAAGAGACAAGTCAAACAGCAAAAAAAATATTTCTTTAAGCATTTTTGTAGCCAGAGAAGAGTTATATGAGTTTAGTCATAAACATATCACCCACAGGATCATAATAGATAAACCAACAGTAAAAATCAAAACCGTACATTTTCAATATTCCCTATATCTAGCCAACGGCTGTCAGACTCGACTGACGCACAGAATTCTAAACGAAATTTTTAATTTAGGTCCGTTTGGGCATTAGAAGATATATTCGTAACAAAACATTTTACAGACGGTTTTAGTTTCCTACAAAATCGACTTCTCTATTCCACATACGAGATCTGTTCAAAAAGTATCACGACTTTTGTGTTTTTTCAAAAATTATTTATTTAATCATAAATACCTATTTTGTCCCCTTCAAAGTAATCCCCATTAGATATTATACACTTGTGCAAACGTTTTTTCCAATCCTCGAAGCACTTCAAAAAATCATTTTTTGTGATCTTGTCCATCTCCTTCGATGAAGTCTTTATCACGTCAATCGTAGCGTAGCGTCGTTCTTTCATGAACCTCTTCAGTTTCGGGAACAAGAAAAAGTTACTGGGGGCCAGATCTGGGGAATAAGGTGGCTGCGGCATCATTGGTGAGTTGTTTTTGGCCAAATATTCGCGCACAAGCAACGATGTGTGAGCTGGGGTGAGTGGTCATGGTGCAAAAGCCAATTTTTTTTCTTCCTGAAATCCGGGTGTTTGCGGCGGATTGCTTCGCGCAAATTGCACATAACTTGCAGGTAATATTCCTTATTTAACATTCTACCCTGTGGTAGGAACTCGTAAATGCCTTTAATTACCAAGTGCCATTTTAGTAACGCTATACCAGCTTCTTAAATCCCTCGGCATAGAAGTTCGCCGCATGAGAACAGGACCAGTAGACAACATTGGTCTATATTTCCTCGTCGTTTTGTCCGCTACCCAAAAAGACACATTTTCAAGAAGAGAAAACAGTCCTCGGTGTGACGTTGGAACTGTTGATAGTGGTCAGAAAACTCGCCCGCTCAACATTCTTGGTTCTTCGTGTGGGACGGTAATCATTTCCTATACCTAACTTCATCAATATTTGTGATATCCGCATTTTACCGCAACAATCGTGTAAATAGTGGTACGTCGAACAAGGAGAAATTTATCAGCCGGAGAACGAATCGTCAATTGTCGATTAGATCGCAGTTCTTGGTCAATTTTGCTGAAAATTTCTTCGGACTGGATACTGGTCAAGCCACTTCTCCACTATTCACCAAGAACATTTGTATAGATATTTTTGAAATCTCGTCACCATCGTTCAACCTAACCTTCAGTCAATCCTGTAGGCCCATTAACTATGCATAACTTCAAATAAATTTGGGCAGGTAATGACATTTTGCATGCAAAAATCGAAACAACAGACATGTAGCAACTAGCAGGAGCAATGATTTTTGCGGACATTGACAACGGCATTCAATGACAGGCAAACGACTACGAAATTAAAACAACAGCATCGAATTCCGGAACAATCAATAAATGGCGTTGAATGCGTACACACTTTGCTCCTCCCCCCCGATGTTTGAACATTAGAAAACGGCCCTTACTTTTCAAATACGCCTCGTATATGAATCCCATTTTCTTGAACCATATTTAATGTTTTAAGTTGATTCACCCAATGAAATATTTCAAAAAATGCATGACTTTTTGAAAAATGTATGATTTTATTGAAAAATGTATTACAGAGAGCTACTGTATTACAGAGAACTACGATCGAACTAGCACTAACGAATGGGACGATGATAAAAAGTAGAGACTGCGAAATGGAGTAATTACATTTCTAGAGAGACTATATTACAAAAAAATATCTCTATCACGGATTTTCCACGCATAAAATATTGAGTTGATTTCTCTCTTTCTAACGGGTATATTAATCGGGATTTAACAATGGAATAGAAACACTTAGAGGTGTCATGATAGTTATTATTTCATAAACTGAAGCAATTTCGTGGGGACGCAATGCGGTTTTCCGGTTTTCCACAAATATGGCAAGAGGCCATGGAGAAATATTCCCTACACTGTGGCGAATCTCTAGCTAACAATTAATATCATACCCTGGAATTCAGGTACGGAAATGGTGACGAGGCTTTACTTACGTAAAAATTTATCTGCTGCATGTTTATTACGCTGAGTTCAATTAAGGATATTCGGCGCTGCAACGCTCAGAAGTGGGAACATCTGCTCGTGAAAGAGTAATGGGTGAAAGAAAGGGGAGAAACGGATGTTTCCCACTTGGTGTTAATGCCTCAATTGAGGAAAAGGCAGATGCAGCTCAACGGGAAACGGCCCTGTAATCTTCAGCCAACTCGCATTATTTGTTGAGATCGTTTAACACTCGGCCCCTTCCTTATATGGAATTATGGTTTAAAACGAGTATTTTTTCTTAAATAAGGATTATTGCGGTTTGAAACTAAGTTAATATTTCGTCCGGTAGTCTTGCTTATTATGATAATTTTATCAAAATTATTTTCATATATTTAGTGAAGCATGAAGTTATATGATTCATGTTCCAATTTAAAAATAAAACTTTAAATCTAAGATTTAAAGCCTTCGAATCATTTATTTAAATTAAGACATTACATCCACAACTAACGTAAAAAATTTTTAAAAATGCACTTTAACGAGGAACTTCTTTGATGCCAGTTCCTTCCGATGTGGCACAAAATACATACACCATTTTCCTTGCTAGCTTCCTAATTTCTTCCATTAATCTTACACGTGCTGGAAGTAGAAATTTAAATCTCTATTATATGGATCTAAGGCGTGGCTCGATAATCGATGTAAAAATAAGTTTGAATATAAAAGTCCAACATTTTAGAGAAGTGAACGGGTTTATGTGAACATTCACCTTTTTGATGCATTACGGTTGGCTGTTATGTCATCAATCGCATGATGAATGTTTTGCTTGGACATTGTACTTAAAATATGATGTCGCATTAACAACGAGAGTCACTGGCTGAGCCAGACACCTTTCCCGGCACTGAAGGAGTAATTAGGCATTGGAGAAATATTTTGGGCAATAATTCCAAAATAAAGAGCAATATAATGAATTGAAAGTTATTAAAGGAAAGGTTATGTATATTCGTACTGAACTCATTCGCCTTACACTTAAGTATATACTCGTTGAAATATGAGAGAATGATGGCAGAGTAAAAGAAGCATTAAAGTTCAAATGAAATACGTTGACTCTGAATATACTGTACATTCATTAATTCATTTCCTGACTGCCACTAACTTCCTAATTAAATTCAATAGCGGCTACAATGTTTGGCTCCTAAATATTTCTCTATAAATGAAATCATATGATTGTAAAATAGCTCCTACCCTACAAAATTTTAATGCCGTAGGGATATTAACGTTGTACGATATGCAAACATGATTTTCTGGAGGGAAATGTAATTGAGATTGGTTACAACAAATGTATTTTATACATTATAAATTTTACCTTTTTAAGATCCACATAAATAAGCCATTTAGGATAAAGAAAATAAGTGAGTTCATATCATTAATGGACAATATTTAGAGGGCTGTTTTTTAAATCAGAAAAATTAGTTGGAAATATTCCTGGCAGAATTGTGCAAAATTGTGAAACGTGTAAAATTCACGCTCTTTGAACGCTCTCTACTGCTCGAATGCATAAGGAATACAAGTATTATTAATGTTTTGTCCATGTAATTGCCAAACGCTTATCCTTCCTAATTTTTTAATGCTAATCAATGAAGTAGGTGCGGAGTTTCAATAATAATATCCAAATTTTGCCTTTCACTTTCAAAATAAAATGCAAATTATTTTGTACTTTCAGCCGTCATTCACCAGTGCTTATTTGTCTCAGTGATGGTTTTACGGGTACGATAGCTATAAAACGGCTATTTTAAAGGCATTAATAGATAGATTGATAATCGTCTATATTCTGGGGCGAGATTGAGACTATGGAGTCTCTTCAACCACGTAACCCGTGATCAATGTAGTTCAAATATACACCATTTTTAAAAGAAAGCTCATGGGCCAAAATTCTGATTTTATATTAGTGGGGATACCTTAGAGAAACACATAAAATAAATCATTTAAAAAAATAACCAAATTCTCTGATAATATGAGATAGAAATAGAAAATGTATTTTTTTCCTGGCACATTTCACTCTTTTGTTCAAAACTAGCTCATCGGTAAATTTTACCTTGTCACCACATAAAATATAAGGACCTCTTTTTTCTTCTTATAATGATTACATCATTAAAAGGAAATCTGAGTCTAACTCCATTGAACGGAAATCGTTCATCATTGACTGAGATTTTATTTCATAATAACCCTACCAAATGCAAAAGGAATAATGAGTGATTCCCTTTGTTATTACAGTCCTACAGCTGTCGTTTATACCACTGATCATGTGTGACTTTCCCAAAAATATTAGTTATATAATTTCACATGAATACTCACGTAAGAATTGAAATTAAGACATGAGGAATTTTGGTGAAGAATCTCCTTCAAACTTTAAATAAGCCTTCTTTCTGCTCTTAAACTCAATTGCCTTTAGATTGCTTACCTAAATTGTAATTCGCTTCACACAGAGGATAAGAAGGTGAACACGGACGAGGCATTGAAATATTAAATCATTAACCAGGAGAAAAAAGGAGAAGTGCGCATGAGGATAGAGCAACTGGCAAGGTAATAAAAAGATGGGAAATCTCAAAGAGGGAAATCGAAAGGGTCGGACTTATCATATCTCAAGTTAAACTGCTGCCCTGGTAGATTCCAATTGCGTTAGTTTCACTACTCTACTTGTGATATCTTATGCTTTCAGCTCTCTCCTTCACTCAAAATGATTTTAGTTCTCACATAGATGCTCATATTATATTCCCGAAATACTTTGTCAAAAGCTTTCCGGGTTGCTTGCAGGTTTTCTCACGTTTCTGCAAATACAGTAATGTCACTTACGAGCCGGAGCATGTTAATTTCTTCACCATTCACCTTGACTGTGCTTATTTCCCATTCCTGTCCTTCTTTCACGCTATATCTTCTTTTAGATATGCGTTAAATAATATTGGCAAGAGGATTCCTCGCTGTCTAAATCCCTTTATTATTTAAGATATTATTTTAAGATCTGTTTTTCATCTGTATAGATGTTACCTAATTCTAGCAGAGATGATTGATTATTCGTTTGTCCTCCAAGTCCGTTTCAAGCCCTATTAGTACCTTGAACATCATTTTCTATTTGATGTTATCGAATGCCTTCTCTAGATCGACAAATATTACATATAAGGGACGTATCATTTCATCGGCCGATACGCTGATATGAGGTCATACGGGCTGCAAAATATACATATCGTACAATGTGCAACTCGCTTAGACATCAGAGGCTTTCCACCATGCTGTGTTAGGTATTGAGAGAATCAATTTGAACACAACGAAGGTTAATACGTTATCAAAAAAGAAGATGGCCAATTAACTATAACAGCTATAACAATTTATTTATCTTGGAAGCGCTTATAAAGGTGATAATCAAATTTGTACAAGCCTTAGAGGTAGAATTGCGCTAGGCAAAGAAGCTTCTAAATGAAAGAGAGAGTTGATAACAGGGACGTTAAGTATGGGCATCAAGAAAAGATTGTGGAAACCTTAATATGAATAATGGTTTTTTACGGTGCGAAATTTCGGCCGTTGAAGTAAAGTATTAGGCAATTGGAGCCTTTTGTGACGCGGGTGTGGAGAAAAATAGAAAAGGTAAAATAGAAAGGAAATCAACGAAGGAAGAGCTAGCCTTGATGGAAGAGGGAAGAGGATTAGACATCAGAGGCTTCCCACCATCAGAGAGTTGGGAGAAATCAAAGAAGGCAGCACAGATGGATGCAGAGGGTTTTGAAAGGCGACGGAATAATGAAGACTGTTAAATAGGGGAGAAAGTAAGCCATATGAGGAAGGGAGAAAAAAATGATATAAATATTCGGATGGAATGAAGGAAGCCAGAATGTATCATAAATGAAAAATAGCTTCATAAAACCTAGAGTCTGGGTGCGTAATTAGGCAAGACAAAAAATGTAGGGGATTTAAGTTTGCGCACATCAAAAAGCTACCTTCAATAGTAGGTTCCCAAATAAAAATCTAAAATTGTTCTAACAACATACATATAGATAGAATGAATACGTGTTACCTATTTTATTTTTGCGTTCTATTGTGCCGTCCAAATATTATCTCTCGTGAGTGCTTCTACATCATTGGTGTGTGTGTGTGTATATATATATATATATATATATATATATATATATATATATATATATATATATATATATATATATATACATACATACATATACATATAAATATATATATATATTATAAATATATATATATATATAAATATATATATATATATATATATATATATATATATATATATATATATATATATATAAGAGACATGTGCATAGAACAAATTAAGAAGGACGTAAAACAGAGAACGCATCAAGGATTTAGGGAATTAACATTCAATAGGGTAGAATGGATGGCTGCAGTGAACTAATCCTAGGATTAAAATACTGATGATGATGATATAAATGTATATATACAGGACCCGTATACGTTATTCTATTTAAATATACGATGATGAATATAAAGACTGCTGGAAATCCTCGTTTGAAATATAGTATTTTGGCATTGCCGATGCACGAAATGTATATCAACAATAAGAATTTGTTCTGCGAAAAATTGGAAGAAAATGAAAACCTTAATGTGCTGTTTTACGAAATACCAAAAAATAAATTTTATGAAACGCTTCCAAACTAAACTTCACTGACACGAGGAAAAATGCCTTTCCGTTGCGTCAACGCGCTGTAAGTAAAAATGCATTCCACTTCAACCGCACAGCACGGTTCGGCTAAGAAAAACGAAACCTAGAGCGCGGGGATTTGCTTGAGCGACATGAAGCATTACGTGTGGCAGAATCCGCGAACGTTTCAAAACAAAAGGTTCCCGGGAAGCATTTCGGCCAATTAAAAGGAGGAATTCCGAATGGCGGGAGTGAACGGTGGGGTAACATGCAGGCGGTTGGAACGGTTGGGACGTGGGCAGAGATGCAAGGGAGGGGGGGCGGCGAGGTGAAGAGGGGAGGCGCGACGCGAAGTCAAGGCATGCCAGAATCAAGGGCCTCCGCGTTGTCAAAGCATTCCGCAGCGTATCCCTCCCCTCCCCCCCCCCCCCCAAAATCCATCCACCCAACCCTCCCACACACAAACACCATCCCCAAACACCCTTCCCCTCGCCCCTCTTCATTTCCCGGCACAGAGTGTGTCTGAAGGAAAGATTGATGGAGTAGAGAGAGCGTGGGTGGGTCTGGAGAGGGGACGAAAGCGGGAGGGATTGGTGCACGGCGCAGAAAGCTGGAAAAGGATAGAGCGAGAGGGGAGAGGGGGGGGTGGTGGATGTTGGCTGGTTGGCGAGCTGGGGAAGTTCGAGATGGAGGACGGGGATTCATGAGTCGCCTCCGCCCGGGAATGACGGGTGTCACAAAAGGAGCGGGAGGAAAAAGAGAGGGGGATAGATAGAGGGCTTGAGGAGAAGAAGGATACTGGAAATTTGATTGAAATAAATACAGGAGCACCGGAGCGAATATCTTCATAGGTTTTCTTTTGCCTGTGGCAAAGGATACGGGGAATACGGCGGGTCATTTTTGTGACCGAAAAGTATGCGTGGGACTATTAAGTCAGCCATATGCTACGAAAGTCAGTACCAGGCTCAATATCCAAGTACGCATGTTTTAATGCAATTAAATCACTCTTAAGTTGGGCTTGGTATTCCGCTGATCATATTTTTCAACGTAAACAACTTCTTTAGCATGCAAAAGAAAAACCCGGATGTAGTTTCAGTGATTTTCTTCTTTGCTTTTCTTAAGCCATTTTCCTATCGTTGCTCTAATTTTTTGTTATTTTCACGACAAGAAGTGAAGACAATTATGGAGAAGTAAACATTACGCTTTTTTTCAATAATCATTGCCATTGGTAAAGTTCAATACTTCACCTAAGCATTTCGCGAATAAAATTAATTGATTTCAACGCATAAAGCAAGAACCAGCAAACGACGACTTCTGGACGCGAACGGAGCAAGAATATTACTTATTCCTCTCCGCAGAGTTAATGGCATCAAGGTGTGCAGGTAAATTTAGTAAGCTTATTGTGTGAGAGTTCAACTTACAAGACCTACAAAACGTGAGAATGTAGCTTCAAGGCCAAGACAAGTTTTCTGATCCCTAATACTATATGCATTAGAGTAAAAATTCAGTACAGCTTTAAAGTATATTTTAAGGATTTTGAAATTCTTCCCCCAAATAAATAGCTTGCAAATGATTTCAGGCGCTCAACAATTTTCATATTTTCATTCAATGCGTTCATAATTTCATTTCAACAAATTTGTAAGCCCTCATTAATAAACTGCAATGCACTTGTTTTTTTTAACAATTTTAAAACTTCTTTGCCCATTTTTATCACCTAAATTATTAATATTCAATTATATAGAGCCCTATTAACAAGCAAGTACAACTTGAATGGAATTAATACGAAAATATTTTTGATGAAGTTTGAATCGAAATATTTCATAATTTATTAAGTATCCTCACCCTAAATTGATCCTTACCAAAGGAGGTGCCTATTAGGCTTGACAATATCTCCAATATTCTATACTTTTACTTAAACCCGACTTGCAGTGTAACAATAACCATTTGTTGTCTCAGGCGTAACTTTATGGAATTTGCATAACATATTGAAATGTAATAAAATAATTGACTTTGTGATTCCTTCCTTGTGATTCCTTCCTTTGTGATTCAGATCAAACGTAAACTGCAAGGTAAAATAACAACTGGAACAATTCATCTGAATGGTCATTGAGGAAGTCATTGAATTTAATGCACTCACAATACTGGCCAATTATCAAAAAGCAAACAAGTTACTCGAACGCGAGCTTTTCATGAAAAAATCTGAGGGGGTAAGATGAAAAAATAATAAATGGAATAATCACCGAAGGAATCAAGAGGGAGGGGTGATGGAATGAATGAGATGAGGGGGGATTTACTCTAACGAAAGACAAAGAACAAGATCGAAGGAGAGAAATTGGAAATGGCGTTTGATCGTGGTCAATGGCGCTCCCATAGTCAGACAAGCAGGGGGAGAAAGAAATGAGAGGAGAGAGGAGGAAGTCCCTTGGGGGTGGAAAAAGAGCGGATGCAATTAGCGGAAAAAGCACCATTCGCAGAAAAGATTTTAGAGGCAAGGAGTATGGGGTATAGAGAGGATGCGTGGGAAGAGAACGAGAGAGAAGGCAATGGGGAAAAGGCTCGTGGGAGTATGACGGGAGGGATAGGCGGGACGGAAGGGAGGCACAGGAGGAGGAAGGTAGAATATTCCGCGAGGAGAAGAGGAATCCACGGGGGCTTAGCACTGAGACCGCTAACCTCGGTTCTAATAATGGTAGGGTCACCACTAGGAAGAGGGGGAAGTAAGCCACGACAATCTCTCCTGTCGCGTTTTTAAGGCAATTTTTTTTACGAGAGCCAGGAGGAGGGGGTCCCGTTAGGGTAGGGGTACAATGGTGGGGCTTGTACCAGAGTGGGACGGGGAAGGGAAGGAAGAAGGTGTGCGGGGACGGCGGACGGAGAGGGATGTGGTTGAAATGGCGAGGGAGTGGGGGGGAAAAGGAAGGTGACCTAATGTATGGGCTTAACCGATGTCTGCGGTGACGGCCGTTTCGCTTTTGTTGAGCGGGAAAGACCTTAATAAATTCGTAATCCGCGGAATTTCATTCGCGAAAGCGTGTTTTTTTTTATCTCCAAAGCGGAGTCGAAAAATTACGCTCATATTACTCTACTGTGCTAATTACAGGGTCGTGACATTATACGGTGGAAATGCTGCAATTACAGAGGCCATAAAAAAGTGTGGCAACTGTAGAGGGAGACTGATGTTGGGTTAAATTAACATATTTACACTGTGTGCGCTATCGCTCAAAGCAACTTTCCAAGGTAATACGAGGGTAGGTTCAGGTAACTGACAAGAGTTTTATCGCGAACTTTCAACTACGAGTTCTAACTAGAAATAGGACCGACCGTAAGAGAACCGTTTCTTTTTTCAACTTTCGGTTTATAAGATTTACCGCCGACACTCGAACGAAAAAAATCATTTAATTTGAATTGTATTCAGCGTATCAAATTACGAAATGCTAAGTAATGCCAAAAAAAATTAGTTTAGAATATATTTAACCACTCATCTTATTTACTACGAGCTAAATTTTCATTAATATTTTACCTTGTATTAATTATCATTAATCATAACGCTGCACAATAGGAAAATCAACATTCAGCTGCCTAATTCATATCAAATCCGAATTCGTAACAAAATATAAGTGCTTGAAAAGCTTTTCAATCAATTGTTAGGATTATGTATTTAAGTCCTTATTTCATTTCGATCAATCAGCCTTCGGGTCTGCCCTGGAGCCATTAATATAACAAAATACTAATTTAGTCATTGTTATAATGACGCAACTGTGACAGGTCGAGAAAAAATTGAGCATGCATTGAGATGCAATTCAGAATGCATTAAACAAGGATAGATATAATACCCTATAGAAATCACTCAAAAATGGATCTGATTATCAAAGGATTTTCCATTTAAGTGGAATATAATGAAAGCAATGAATTATATGTGCACCGCTCTTTCCCCTACCAAATAATCCTGTAATTAGGATTTGAAAAAAGGAAGGAGGGAATTATCAATGGATTTTTATTTTAAAGAAATTCACTGTGTAATTCAAATGAGCTCCGTACGTTATTTGCCGAAAGGGGTATTACTGAGAGTGGCAAAAAACCGGATTAATCATAGACTAATTAGAGGGCGTGGATCAACGTACTATTTCGGATTCGCGTGTAATGACGCGAGAGGTAAATGATTGGGTCGGATGTGGCAGCTCGGAACTGTTGCAAGCAAATAGAAATTCAGCGACAATGTCGGGGAGATGGAGTTTGCAGTGCCTGGGGAGCGACAATGTGGGGGAAAAAGGAAGAAAGAAAAGTCAGAGACAGTGTGGAAGGGAGAAGTTAAGGGGTTGCGTATTAAGAACGCAAGAGGATGGGTGGGCAGAGGAGGGGTGTAACACGGGGAATTACGGGGAGATAGAAGAGATAAGTCATGATTTAAGAGGCTGTCTGTGTAACTCCTTCTACGTGGGCGGGGCAAAGAACCGCCGCACCAAAGAGCTCCCGGAATACGACCCGTTGGCGGTCACAGCGGCCATCGTCCTTAATCCTCATCAGCAGGGGAATTCCCTCGGAATGCCATCATCCATTTCACGCCCTATCTCACCGACTTCTCTATTCCCCCGATTGTTTCACACATCCTTTCCCCCTCCCTCAACCGTCACTCCCACCATAACCCTTTTCCAATGTCCTTCGGTGAGGTCTTCTCGGCCATTACGCTTCAACTATAAGGAGGTACTTCTTAAAAAATTGGATGAGGCCTTCAATTACTTGGTATTGGGTATGAGATGAGCTTTAACTGATTTTTTTTTGCTTCAGAAATAAAAATTTGTAAATGAAACAACAATATGTGCTTCAATAAGTTAGGAATTTATCCTGGCAAGTATCAAGCATCTAAGAGACTAATTTTATGGAGATCTCAATTTTAAATGCTATTATTCGTATATATACTCTCTGATAAGTTGAAAAAGGGGTAAAAATAATATCCATTTACGTATTTAATTACACTTAAAAGTTAAATTTCTAAAAATTAACAAAGAAACAAATCGAACAAAAAGTAAACCCGTTAGAAACTGGCATTTCTGGAAAATAGTTGAATGACCATCAGTAGAATCTCAATCTTACCCTATAAGACGAGGGCGTATGCCAGGAGGTATTAGGTATTAGCCCTTAGGGCGAATTTGCCAATGCTCATCGAGCTTAATCTTAGTCTCACATACACGTATTTATATGAACGTAATACGTACATATTACGTATAAAAACTTTAAGGGGTCGAGACAATACATAAATTAAACAATAATGATCTTGGCTAAGTATTCTTTCGTATTACTACTACTTTTGTATTCTAGCTGCTATAACAACATTTCAGAACTAAATCCATTTGAAAAGAAACCAAATACTCATTTTCACGTAAAACTAATCCCATTTTAAACATAAATTATGTTTAATCAATCCAGAAACTACTTTTTATGAAGCAAAGTAAAGTTCCTCTAATCACAGGAAAACTCATTTTTGCAACATCTTCTCAAGAAATTTCATCCACCAATCTTTTACCATTAAGTACGTAATTAACTGAAAACTAACTTTCGCTATTACAATATTCCATTTAACGTTGCAAACAGTATATTGCGCACTTTATAAAAACTATTATCACATGAGAAAATGAGATAGGGGAGGGGAGTATTAAACAAGAGAATACTCCAAAATGGATTGTATTTATATCTGTGTGTGGACCTCAACTATTAACTATGCCTTACGGTATGTTGAATATGCACAGGCAATTAATTGCAGTTGCTTTTCCTACTCCATTCTGCGGTTCCAGGAAAGTTAAAAAAAAAACAGAAAATCATCCTATTTTTTTGGGAGATTTCAGCCCTAAAGCATTATCCGAATTTCAAAGTCGGGATGCTTCGCTAGCCAAACACTTCACCCACTACGCTACCACACCACCCAATATGTTTGTACGATGACAACAAAATCCCACGCATTTATGAAGCTGCGGGAAAAAATGCGTGAGAAGAATTGTATACAATTTATGCCTTCAAATGGGAGTTGGAGAAATTGATTAAATGATACAAAATATTCATAAAAGAGGCATCTGAAAAATCTATAGCGTACAATATTTTTAATTCGTATTTCGACCACGCTACAATTAAATAAATCTCCAAATCCTGAAGCATAGCGAATACGTAATCCCGCATAGAAGGTTGAAATGAGGTTAAATAAATCTCCGTTTTGTAGGTTTAAAGGAAAGGGGGAACGAAAAAGGTAGGGTGAAACCGAACGAAAAAGAGAATTTAGAAATTGAAAATAAGCACGATAAAATTTTCCAAACGTGTAAAAATTTCACAATAAGCTCACAACTAATAAATTTGTATATTTTTACCGTGTTCAGAAATCAATGGCCTGGAAAAAATCAATGGAATAGGTTCCAAAATATTCATCTGAAACAACAAGGCACGCCTTGCCATTTGTCTTAAGGATTTTTAAATCTGGAACCAATTAAAAAACTATTTATAATAAATCGTGCATCCTATGCAGTATGCGTGGGGTTCCAGGTTGGGCATATTTATGCTTGACTAAGAAACATAGACCTGTTCACTCATAACCCACCTTAAAAGATTGGCTATCAAATAATACTCGTAACACAATGATGTATATATGGAGTTCTGCATGCTTATTAACGGGCATTAACAAATCAGTAGCTACAAAGTCATTTAATTCTGCTATAGCTTTGATACTTTTAGTAGAAAAATAAAATTGTGACAAGCACAGCGTATACAAATAATTATTTATGCTGATTAAATAATCTTCAGGCATAAAAGCCAAAGGAACTTATTTATTTTATTCCCTACAAGATATTTGCAATTTTAGCCTAACGCTGACAGGTTTCAAATCAGTGAAATGAAGGTAAAACGTTTTCTATGCCAGTGGTACCAGAGTCGTACATTGAGGCCATTTACTTGTGACCAAAATGCATTTAATCATATTTCATACATTTTCATGTGATATTTCATTTTAAAGATTATTTTAAACGGAATTGTATGGGATTAAAAAAATTATCTTTAGCATGTTTAAATGAGATTTTTATTTCTTAAAAACTAGTGGAAACTGAAAATCTCAGTACCATAGAGCTATTACACGAAGCCAATACCAAATTCACGGGACGAAACTAAACTGTGATCTCTCACTATCCCAGTCCTTAATATTCAAATCAAAATAGGAACAAATTAATCATACTGGGTTTACTAGTCTAAATGGTAACGTTCGAGCGGTCCTTGTGCAACATAAGCATGTAGAAACAAAATATCTCATGAACAATTCAATAATATAAAAATAATGCGAAATTTAAGTCACAGAGTACACTCAAAATATTTTTGGACCATAAAAAATGTCCCCTGATCTAGTTATAGAACTATTCATCAATTTTCTATCGCACCCTCGACACCATGGTCACTTCACCCATAGCTCCTCAAGGGATCGATTATTGACAGTCTCGACGTACACTTGAAGATGTAAGGCACACATCGAATGCGTCCAAGTGATGTGTTCCACGAAGAACCTTGAGCAGCAAAACGTCAATCAATCCATCATCTCACTCAACCCGTCCACCCATCGCGAGATCAAATCAAGACTCCGAATTGAGTGGACCAGCTCCCATTGGCGACGGGCATCCGACCTACTTTGCACGTGTGGGTCACTAGTCCCCGTCGATCGAAGAGGGCTCGACCATGGGCGGCATCGGGATCGGTCGAGGGGGCCTGGATCAATTTCGCAAATCGTCCTCTTAAGAGTTTGAGGAGATTAAGGAGGGGAGGAAGGTTTTGAGGTAGGTGTGGGGAGCAAAGAGTTGAGGGCGTCAGCAACCGAGGAGGCTGGAGGGATGGTGTTGACTGGCTAAAGTTGGCTCTTACACTTTCCGAAGGAACCCTGAAGGGATTTGAGGGGTGGAGTGAGCTATCGGGACGGGGGCTGTGAGAAGGCAATGGTCGCCTCGGAGATAGGAGAATGGGCGGGGAATTCAGGGAAGGGGTGGTTTTGGCTGGGGGAGTTTTGCGATTAGAGGGGTGTGGGGGGCGCCCCAGGGTTGGAAAATAAGGGGGGAGGTACGGGGGCACGGTCTCACCCGGGGCGACCACCTGTTACCAGAGACATGGGGTATGTAGTGGCGGCGGCAGCCTCGGGTGGAGGAAGATTAACAAGTGGTGCGAGATGAGTTCTGTTCGAGGGAATCGGGAAGGAGAGGGGATCTGGGGCGAGGAGAAGTTTGAGGGGGAGGACGGAGAGAGGGAGAAGTTTGGGGGGGTCGCTTGCAAGAAAAGGATCGTGAGCGTTGGTGATGTCACCCACTTTCGAGGTTCGGCGGGTCGCAAGGTGGGGGGAGGGAAAGGAGGGTTGCTGAAAATGGTAGTACGTCCGCAGGCGCAAAGTAAGTGGTAGTAGGCAAAGTTTACCGGAGGCGAAGGTTTGAGGGTTGGAGCTGGGGTGAGTGGGTGGTGGAGGGTGCGCCCGGAGCCTTCGGGAAGGGATCCGGAAGGTTGTTTCGTACGGTAAACGGGGTGCAAGTGGCTATGCGATAGAAAAAGAGAGGGTGATGAGTGTCCGAAGTGGTCAAAGGAAGACGAAGGGATGAGAGGGGGCACCCAAGGGTCGGATCGATGTAACTGTCTCCCCGTTGCGGTGTGATAAATTTTCATCGGTTTGATAAACTGTTCACTTGAACCCTCGACGATCCTCCCCTTTCCGATCCTAACTCATGGCACGACGCAAACAGAACCGATTTTGTGACTCAAACGCCGTGGGATGACCAAACGCACGGAGGTGCTCGCTCAAAACTAAATGATTCACTAGGGAGATGGAGAAGAATAGGGAGGTTGGGGCTTGAGAAATTTCACCCGACGAATATGAAACCCAAGTTCACAGAAACAATAATTTCATTTAATATAAGAGAAATGAATGCAAATGCTTACGCTTTTCCTCAATTAAAACTCCGCGAGTGCACGCAATACCCCTAACGTAATACTACTTAACGCTCAGTGATAAGCAAACTTTTCATCCTACATCTAAAGGCGTTTATTTTGTTTCATGTGATAAGCAAACTTTTCATCCTACATCTAAAGGCGTTTATTTTGTCAGTTTGAAACATTTACTACCGCATTAAGAGTAATCATCGTTTCAGATTTACATTTATAATTTTATGTGCTCATGGAAGAACTGAAGAATTATTTCAGTGGTGTAAGTAAAATAAAAAACAACAATAAATTGTGAATATCTTGTTACTCTTCTTTTTCTTCGAATGATTTGAAAGTATTCCTGTTGAAGAATAACAAAATTCAGAACATTCATACCAATCCTTGCGTTTCACCTCCGTCGAGAATGTAAAGAACACAAATTAATATTTGAGGAAGTGCTCTTAGTTGAAAACCCTGATATTTTCCGCCTTCAAGCTCAGTGATTTAAACCCATCGAACCACAAAAACAACCCAAGCTTAGTTTTGCAGCGCGTGCAAAATTGAGTTCGAGGGAATGGGCACGATTTGATCATTCCAGCAGCTAACCTAGGGCACCAATTACATCGCTGATTGGGGAGATGGTGGAAGAGGAGCGAATAGTTTTGGATAGGAAAACTCTATCAAAATCGGTGTGCTACTCATCTCACATTCAATCCAAAAGCACCTGAGTAAAAGGAACCGTGTTTTGATTAGCGGAGCTGGATGGTTTCACGGCAGTTGGGCAGCAGCGGCAACTAGAAACGGAAGCAATTTCGAGGCTGCAAAATAACCTTTTGGCAGTATAAGCCGCGAGCTCCTATCTTTGTTTCTCTCTCTACAGCCCTTCCTTTTCACACCTCCCATCCATTTCTTCCCCTCCCCCTCCTCTGTCTAAGAGGGGGAGGACTTCCGCGAGGCTTTCCCTTGCGCCCGCAGACATCAAACAAATCCTCATTTTCGGAATAATTAGAATTTAATGAAAAAAACGAGGCGTGGTACAAGCGTAAGGTGTAGGAAAGAGAATGGGAAGAAACAATGTGTGAAATGCCAGTTCTTTTAGTTTCTTGTGCCAGAAAGGATTCCTATGTTATCAAGCTCTAAAGCTAACGGGCTGATAGGAATTTTGGGACGGCTATTTCCTTTACTTAAAAATAATTGGGCGTAGGCAACACTCATTAGGTGGACTCCTATAAAGACAGGTCAGCAGTGAAAATTACAGTAAGAGAGAAAGTAGAGGCATTTGCTTTACCGCCATTGAAAAAATCGGTCGAGAGCATTTTATAACTTGTCATTTCTCATTTGATCCTCATCCTCACTGTTGAAAAAATAACTTAAAAGAAAAAAATTATATAAAAGTCACATTTTCAGGAATGAAGTGTAGTCATAAGTAATTAAGGGTCACTTGAGGATGTGAAGATGGGAAATGAAAATTGCTTACGAATGAGAAATTAAAAGTTCTCTCTTGATCCAATTTCAATATGGTGTTTCGCGTCTCTTTGCTTGGCCTCAACCCACTGCGGTACCTATAACTCACAGCGGTCCACGATTTGCACTGAAAAGCATTCTTAACGAATGATTTTCTATTTCACCACTTCAAACCATTTATACAGAATTGAATTAAAACAAATACATTTAAGAGAAATAAGTTTTAACTAATTGAATTGAATTAACATAAAGGTAAAATATGCATAAGGTTTTTTTTAACAACTCAAATTCAATTTTCATAAAACTAGAATCTGTACTTTAATTGGAACTCGAGTGGTTGCGATCAGTTTTCAACTCCCTGCTCTCGAGAAACCAACCTTATTGAGTCTTCACATCTAAATTAAGGGTCATTAAAAATAGCAACTAGAAACTTTCTCATTCATTTTTAATGAACTTTATTTATAATTTTTTAATAATCCTTAAAAGAAAATAAATTCCTCAAAAATCCTCAGTAAAAAACTCAGATTGATCTCAAGCCATGAATAATTACCCTAATTATATCATCGGAATATAATTACTGCAGCATTTCACTCATGAAGTGAATTGGTCATATTACATTCCTCCAATTTATCTTATAAATGTCGATCCATCACCCGTATCAAACCACAAACTGGGCTATAAATTTAATCCACTCTATTTTATAATCTCCGCGTGTACATATTCTACCCTCGTGAATGGAGGACATGAAAAGTGGAAGGCTAAATCTTCTAACGCCCTCCACATGTCCTGAGTGGCTAATCAATGCATTTTCCGTTTCACTCAGCACCGCACTTAAGCATTCCCTTCAACCCCCTGGCACGGAAGCGGGCTGAGTGTGGGGAGGAGGACGATCGGAGACCGTAAATCTGGCACCGCGGGGGAACGAAACGGAACCCCGACCTGGGGAAGGGAATATCCCTCAATCCCCATCCCTCCGACCCACACTCCCTCCGGACAAAAAAGGAACAAGAAGAGCGGGGAGTGGGGGAGAGTCACAGAGAGGGTGCCGTGTGTGGGGGAGTGAGAGCATGGCGCCGTGATGAAGGGGCGAGATTGGGCGTATTTTGCCGAGTGCAGCGAGGGGAAGGAAAGACGTGGGTCGACGAAAGGGGGGTTCGGAGGGTCCAAGGGGTGCCGCGTCACTTCCCGTCGGCGCCACAGGGTGTCGAACGAAAGTGGTAATGACGACACTGAGTGACGCGGGCGACGGAGGAAATGGAAGGCTAATCGAATAGACGAAAAGGATGTGCTGGGTTGAGGCGGGGGAGGTAGGACGAAGAAAATGGCGAGGAGATGAAGATGTAGACACGAATGAGCCGTGACAATGGAGTGTACGCTCACCTCAATACCTGAGAGTGAAAATTTAACAAATGCAAGTGCATCAAGTCTCTACTAGAAAGCCGAAAGTGGATACACGAATAGGCAGCAAGTAGGTCATAGGTGATCAGCTATTTGAGATGATTTAGCACAACGGAACCCGTTGATGGAAAACACCTCACGGCGACTCAAACAAACCACATCGTCAGCAAAATACGACCCATCGACTTTTGCTCTAGAAATGCTACGACCTGAGGCCTAGAAGGATAAGTTATAGGGCACGAAGCACTAGGTTTCGTGATAGCATTAATTTCTTGCCTAGTAATAAAATCCACTATAAATAGCGTAACTTGAGCACAGAGCGACCACCGTCATAGTAGGAAGGAAGGAAACGTGAAATCTCTATCCTTATAGCATAACTAAAAACATCAGTGGGAGATTTTCAACTCAAGGGAGTATTTTTCCGATTCCGAAACGAATGTAATCTCAAAAATGCTCGAACTACTATTCCATATGATATGCCATATCATTTGTCAAAGATTTTCATTTGAATAATAATATAGTTCTCAAGAGTATAGTGTTATATTTACACCACCAATGTAGCAGCCGCTTCAATATTTCCCCGTGAAATAGGAAAATTTGTAAAGGATGAGTTCGTTGCCATAGAACTTAGGAAAATCCAGAGTTATGTGGTATTTCAGTGCAAACACAAATAAATTAGGTGGTAAAGAGCAGTGAGTAATAAATAAAAGAAACACACACACACACACACACACACACACATATATATATATATATATATATATATATATATATATATATATATATATATATATATATATATATATATATAATGTATAACACTTAGCACTAGTCAGCAACTGTCAGTTCTGTCCCTCTCCTCCTTGATAAAGGTGGCAACGACCACCGAAAATTCGAAAAATAGTGAGTCTCTTTTTTTGTGTGTTTCTGTGTTTTTGTCTGTGTCCACTAGTGCTAAGTGTTATACATTATTATTCACGTCCGTGAGTCTTTCAAAAAGTGTTATATATATATATATATATATATATATATATATATATATGTACATATATATCAAACCAAAGGTTTCTCATAAGGGCAAATTGGTTCATATTATACGAGTATTTTTGCAATACTTGCAAAGCAAAGATGCACTTGTAACTTCAAATGAAAACGAAAATTTAACTTAATAATATGGAGTATCCAAAAATTAATCCAAACCCTAGTTTATACATCTTCCGTGAGCATTAAAGAACAGTTGAGATATAATTTATTGCGGTCTTGAAGGGGCCAAACTCAGACTTAATAAGAGTTCGTACTTATCCATTCAATATTTACGGAGAAAGAAAATGCCTGGCACGTTAGAGCACAATAAATGAATATTAAATACTCTAGCACACTTCAGAGTCGACCTCAAGTAAGCGAGAATGAAAACAAAAAATAATATTGAAGTAACTCCATGTACTTCCATATTTCCATCTTCAGAGCTAAAAGAACACGCAATATTTGCTAGAAATCCAATAAACATCACTCGAATATTTGATTTATTTAAGACCACCGGCCAATGAGACTTAACAAAAGGTGCTCCAATCCGGGAGCGAGATGAATATTTTCTCCTTTTCTTGAAATATGTCCAGGATATTCCCATATAATATAATTAGCATTAAAATGCACGAAATGGAAGATATATTAAAATTGTATTGGTACTTATGCTAGAAAAAGTCAGTGAATCACTGATGGAGAGGGAAAATAACATATAGATCGCAGAAAATAATTGAAAAAATTATTATCCAAGTAAAAGGACAGATGAACGAATCAAGGTGATAGGCTCTACATACTAGATGTCGAGAGGATAAACAGTGGGTCAGAAGACTATCGCATTCAGAAGGAGGAATACATGGGCGGTTTTTTCCAAATGATATAAACCCGACGACGGAATAATTTTCAGAGCATTGAAAAAACATTCAAGTGACAGAGAAAGGCTGACCTAAGGTGTTTTTAAAAACTTACCGTCTTTTAACGGATGGCCTACCCCCGGAACTCATAGTCAAAGGTTGCCTCCAAGGGCAAAAATGGTTTAACATTCCATTCAGAATAGTGAGGATGCAGAAGGCTGATTTACATAACGCGATGCCACCGAGAAACGAATCTGTGCCATAAGTAGACGAAGTTGCGTCCTGAACCATTAAATATATTCACCACTAAACCTGTCTTAGCGTTTAATCAAAACTGGCAAGGGAAAGTTTTGGCGGGGAGGGGCGGGAAAGGGGGAAGAGAAGAAAGAGATGAGAGAAAGAGCAAGAAAGGGAAGGAGACAGGAGGAAAGATGCGTCACTCAGAAATGTCATAAATCGGGAAAAAAAGGGTGAGGGAGAATAAGGAGAAGTGGAGTTGGGATCTAAGGAGAAAGAAGGATTTTTATAGGCAGGATGAAAGAGGGCGGAGACACGTGGTGCGCCCGCAAAGGGGTGGGGGATGGGACAGGAAGTCAGCAAGGAGTCGTCGGGGAAAGGACCAAAGGAGGGAAAAGGGGCGGGGAGTCGGGAAAGAAGAGTAAGATAAGGGCCGGTGACTAGTGGCCAATGAGGAAGGAGGTGTATCAGATGGACGTTTCAATAAGGACGTGTCCGTGACGGCTGGCCATCGAGGAAGAAGCCACCGCCGAGGGTGCGAAGCGAACCCCCTCCTTTCCCTCTCCTTCCCACTACCCCATTTCCCACACCCCATCTCCAATTTCTCAATGTCGCACCTTCACCCTATCGCTTCACCACATCCTCCTCCCTCGGGAGACCCTCATCAACATTTAAACGACTTCTTTGTTGACGTGAATGCAATGAATAACCGAGACTCCTTGGAGCGCTAAAACCAACAGATAGCAACCGCTGCGGGCACGCTGCAATTGAAAATTATGTTACTCTTAAAGGAAAAATTTTACGCTACGACTCAAGATCGAAGATTGTCTTTGAGCTAGAAATTTCTCAACCTTTAGGGCGATCAGATACACTTGTTCACATTTCAGCGCCGAGTTAATTCAGTAAGAAATTCCATTTTTCCGCGCGTTCAAAGTCTCACCCTCGAAATGACATCTGTTCACAATGGAAGTTTCATTTTTTTCCATTAGAGGAACCTAAAGGAGCAGATAAAATGAAAATTTACTTTCCACTGCACGTCCTTATGCTGCGATGCGATATTTTGGCTCCTATTATTCCTGAAAGATACTTAAGTATTTAAGGCCAAGTTTTCCTTATATCATCTCAAGCTTTTACTTTAGTATTCCATAGATTTTAAATCACTCATGCTTGCGTTTCCGACATATCTTCAGCCAAATTAACTGATGTCCTCAAGGAGTGTGGCATTTATTTCTCTCAATCATTTTTAAGAGACTAAAATTCATTCAAATTTGTACCTTATCTTCCTTATTACTCTTTATTATTTATCAATTAGGCTTAAAGCTCAACTTTTAACCTTAAACTAACGACTAATAATGTAATGATTTAATAAAATATAACTAACATCTTTCAGTTACTTAAATACTTTTTAAGTGCGCTACCCCCGCGTGGATTTTAATTTGATGCACCTACAGAGAAATACCCAAAACCACTTGGATCCATGAAAGTTTATACTTTAATAAATTTTACGACCACACATATGTAAATTTAAGCCTAAATGGCATTCTAGTGTACAAGCGACATGGAGACACATTGATCATCATTTTAAAATAAGAGTTTCCATCATTTCATAATGGCTATACTTTTAGGATACCATTAGTACAACTTGCACAGGATCAAATTAACGCCCAAGGAGCAAACCACGGGGTAGGTTGGGGTCGGCCGTTAATATTTTAATCATAGGAGTCATTAATTTTTTTACCCATAACAAATTAAAATGAGTCAAACCCTAAGAATATGTCACTATCTGATCCAAGCAAGAACAGTGGACTCACTTCTCAGATGGAGTACCCGCTCTCCACTCCCAAAATCTCCCCACGGCACTCTACAGCCCTCGAACACTTCTTCCACACGCTCCTCACACCCTCATCTCTTCTAGCCCCCCAAAATTCCCCTCTTTTTTCTTCCGTCTACTCCCTTCTCCCGTTAAATGCTGGAAGGAACACGACGAGATAGCGCTACTGCCGCCTTATCGCACAGGGGGCAGTGAGCGCAGATAAAGGAATTACTGTCGTAAAAAATAAACGTTATAGGTTAATTATACTAAATTATAACTCGTTAAATTTCAGTCGTACTATTCATCTGGAGCTGAAAAACCTATGTGCGTCAAAAATGTTTAATATTTATGTCGCGACTTTCCAACCCAAGGCATTTTCTTACGGACATCGCCGCGGGAGGTATAAGGCACACCCAGGTCGTATGCATACTTTAAGGCATAACTTCTGCCAAATATTTCATGCATGATGAAGAACAATTATGTATGAATAAATCTATACCAGCTTATAAATTTATGTTATAACATCTAATGAATACTTATTTCCGTACCCTAAGAAATATACTCTATTCAGCCTGACTTCTTACAAATATGATGAAAATAAAAATTTACATGAAGGTATATCACGGCCAGGCCACAGGCCTGATACGAGTTTGACTCAGAATACGAGCTCGTATTCTGATGAAAGTTTTTTAAAAACAGAAGTTTTTAAAATTTGGTTATTCATAGATTTAGTTTTGTAGATTACTTGGTTAATATTTAAACACCGTATATGGGTGCTTGCACTCCCTGCCACACACATTTTTGGGGGATAGCGGAGTACTTTTATAGATGTAGGTAAAATGGGTGAAAATAAAAACGACTCTTTTTGATGGTACATTATAATATTGTAATATTCTGTTGCCCTCTGTCAGTGTTTTTTCAACATCTTTTGTTCTTTGCTACCAAACTGAATTATAAAACTTTCCTCGTCCATTGCTTGCGCAATTTAAGACCGCGTCGGCAGATAGCATGTAACGGCTATGAAAATGATAAAGGAAAAGAGAACAAAGCAGAGAAAGTTAAAAAGGTGTAATTAATTGTTGGCTACCCTTTAAGTTTAAATTATTCATGAAAAGCTGTATCATAACATCTAACATAACCCAACACGAACCAATTGATGAGAGATAATAGAAGTACTATACTGATTAATGCGACGCCAATGTTTTCTTAATACCCATGAGCAACCCATCCTAAATTCCACGTCAGTTTCTTTACACATGTAAGAAGATTTAAGCGCAAGTTTTGGGTACCCTGAAGTTATCCTACAACCATTATATCAGGAATTATGAGTTTACACTAGGGAACGATACATTTCTGAGTTATTTTTTTTTTAATTACAATAACCTATTTTTTTAAACATGGTTTTTTATTGATCTTCACAATGTGCAATAGTAGTATATATTAAAAATGTATACATGGAATACTCAGTCTTGTCCTGCTATGCCAGTCAGTTCTGGCTTGAGAGCAGGTACCACGTAAGCAAACATGACAGCTTAAAGTGGCAAAGGTACAGGTAAATTTAACTTCAAAACATAAAAACTCAGTATTATTAATTGAAATACCAGCTACCTCCAGGGCCAATTACAAACTAATTCATTCAAACAATAGGAAATATGATATACATCAACTATAAGTTATCTCTAAACGGTTCATGGGCACAAAACAGAAATTTTCGAGCGGGTAAAAGGTATATAACGCTACTCCATACTTTAGTCAGGGCGGTAAGTACGATATACCTTCTAAAATGCATAACATCTACAGTAGGATAGCATCTCAACTTATGAACCTCTCAGCATACCAATTTGCGAGATGGGAAAATTTTTCAGACTCCATTTTTTCCTCTGGATGCGAGCAATGATGCCTTACTAATGTGCATCACTACTTGATAAACTACTTCATGTGAGCAACAATGCAGTAAAATGTTTCAAGGGGGCGCACTTCCAACCATACCCTTCAACGCAACGCTTGTATACATTTACCGACGCACACTTCATCCGTCCTAGCTCAGCTCTCGTGCTTTGGCACACGTGTATATGCACATTCCGCGCAAAACTTCTCTAGTATAAAGATAGCTGTTACTCTGGGTACATCTAGTGTGCAACGAACGAGTAAATGTTTTTTTTTATGCATACCAAAAAAACAATGTACCCCTAAAGTCCTATTTTACAGATTCTTAGTTAAATTATCCACAGCATCTTTCTAAAATTACTACCTGAACACTTTTAGGAATTTAAGAACCTGTTTTACAATATGCCTCTTGAATATTTTGTTGTAAGGTTGTTGGGGATTTTTCCTTGCAAATTCGTTAAATATTTATGAACATAATTTTTTTCGAAAATTTCTAAATTCCGGGACGGCTAAATTAAACTCTCAGTATGTAAAATAGAAAGTTGGGTGTCGCGATACGAATTACATACAAGATCTAATTATCTTTGCAAGTCAGGGTGCAACTTTATACCTGAATTCTAATAGCCTGTACGAACCAGATATTACGTAAATACGTGCCGGTACACGCCAATCCATTTTATCCACTACGTCTTCCAGGATTGAGTCCCAAGCCCCGTAACTCCACTCCCTTCTCCCCGAAGGGCTATCTTCCTCTCCTCAGTTCCGCTTAAATCACCTCCCCTCCCTCGAGGGTCCCTAATATCCAAGTCCTTTGTCAACCTTCTGCCTCAACCCGCCCATCCGCTCAGTCACGCGGACGAAGTTTGGCAGAGCAAGATGCGGGCTAGAGGTCATCGCAATGGTGATAGAACGGCTGGAGAGGAAGGAAAAAGCAATCCCTTTGGCCATAGCATGAGAATAAAAAATCACTCGGGCCAATGCCCGAAAAATTCATATCGAATGATTGCCTATTAATTAAAGAGAGAGGAAGGAGGAGCATCGAGTGAAATCGTGAGCAAGCTATTCCATTACAAGGCGTTTATATCTAGAACGTGAGCCCAAAATCGTGCGATGGAAAACCGATTAATTCGTTGTTTAACACTGAAATACAATCCCAGAGCAATAGAGAACGTTTCTGAACTAAAGAATATGACTTTCAATTCAAATTTATAAGCGAGGCAAACAGTATGGGGCTGGAGTGCAACGCATAAATCAAAGCGTACGGCTCGCAGATCTTCACTGAGATTTGAAGTGTGAATCATCGTACCCAAGCCATTTTGAAGAATATACGTTTGCAAAAACTCTTGATAAAATATATGCCCATCATGGATTGGTACCTTAGCAAAATTTGAAGTACATATATGAGATTTTAATTTGAATTTCTGAGTTTGAGGATTCTCCAGGTTTAATGTATTTATCGAATATTGGAAAAAAAACATTTGATTCGCCCAAGTGTTTCCTCACAAAGAACATGTGGTGAAGCATACATATTTTGTAGACAGAATGGAGTACAATTACATTCATACTCATGTACGTACATATACTTATATATGTGTGTGCGTGGGTATGCATTCATGTTCGCGCGTGTGTGTAGATTTTTCTGGAAGCTTATGGGATTCCGCGCACATCTAGGGATCCAGATAAAAATTTAGTACCAGGTTTCCCAGGAATAAAACCACCAGAGTTTACACAGCACCTGTCCCGAGGCTGGACTTGAACCCGCGGCCTTTGGGTTAGCAGGCGCACGCGTTAAACACTTGACTAAACCAGCCGTAAGATTGAGCTATCCATATATCGTTAGATAAATAATTATGATTATTTTAGCAAGTTATTTTCGTACCCTGCAAGCCACCGCTAGGGTGTGTTACAAAGGCTGCATACACACCAGACTAATTTTGACCCGAACATCACCCCTACCGCGATCAGACAATGTTATTCTGATCCGCTATCGTTCGTGGAAAAATCACATCTTAAATCTATCTATTCCACACTTAGCCTCTCTAATTTTACTAAAATGATCTATTCTACCTTAGGACGATGGGTATTATAATACTGTAGTTTAACTTTCGCTTCTAGGGTGATTTCCAGCCTAAATGCTCTAATATTTTGGATACGCTATATTATAACAACGTTTTACAAATCTAGCTACCCTAAGCTACACGCGATTCAATGCGGCAATGAATTCAGCTTCGTGAGGATCCCATTTAATAGCAGCATATTCTAAACAAGGCGTAGCCAGCGAAATATAACATTTATCAATGATTTTTTCATCATATTTACTACAATAATTCTCTCAAATTATTTGGTCCATGTAAATATATGATTGATGCAGCTACCTTAAAGTAATCAGTGGCATGTTACGTACTTCGTCTACGCTTATCTTCATAAAACAATATTACGCACAAATGCTAAGATGTGATTTCAATTTTTTCTATTTACAAACTAGAATATAACATTTATATGCAATATTAGCCGCCCGGGATATACCCGTGACAGAGAGTGAGACGAAATACGATGCCTTGTGAGAGTGAACATGTTTGTAACGGTTATGCTCCTAAAACGTGACAATTTTTGGGGCCAATCTCTATACCCACAGCTTTAGAGCTAAAATTTATTTAATACAATGAGACAATATGATCGGAGAATTCAGTTTAGGGCTGCGAATAACCAGTGCAGAGAATGATGATCGCTGATGACGAAGATGTCTCGCATACCGGAGACAACCCTAACGATGAAAAACATGATATTAAATTCCTAACACGACAACAATTATCGTTCACTTGGCCACAGTGGTTAATGGGAGAAAAAGGAGGAGGGAAGAGGGGAGAATTGCCTGTTTCGGTGGCGCAGCGAGTGGTGAAGTACTTGAGAGTGGGTCAGGAGGAAAGAAGGGAGTGGACAAGGGGAGAGGTTAATATCACCCCGTGAATTCCTGAACCTATTCGATTACTTCGATTCTATGGAGGGATGGTCTGAGGACGGAGGTTTGGTGAAAGGGGTGGGATGTAAGGGACTGCATTCCTCCGAAATTTCCCTCTTGGTCGAGGATCATAGGGGGAACGGAACTCAAAATAGGTTAGCGTGGAGAACGGTGGGGACGTATAAAAAAGCAGAACGAGAGGGAGAGGCCGAAGGGAAGACGCTGGCAAAATGTCGCAATAAAAGAGCACAGGTAGACTGTAACGTGAGCAGGGGACGGTGTTTATTTTGAAGGATTAGTTTGCACCATCTGCCTCCAAAATAAAACGTACTCAGAACTTCGAAGCTATCCATATATATTCTGCACGAAAAAAAAAACAGTATGTATATGTATAGCATTGAAATGATTCCTTCAGTGAATCGAAGTATTAGATAGATATATATTTCTTGGTTGCGCTGCAATAACACGGTTTAGACAGCTTTTATTAAATATTTCGCCAAAATCACCTTATTTGCATTCATTGTTTAATACTCGGATGTACTACGGTCTAGATAAGGCACCGAAAAGTTCAAAGACTGATTTAACCACTGAATTAGCCATAAATTCCGTTTCAGTTTTGAAGCCAGCTACTATTCCTTAGACTAGACCTAAGTCTAACAAACCTAGACGGTTTGTTTAAGTTACCTCCAGCTTATCCTTCATAACCAAATCAATAGAGGTGCCCGTTGCGAAGTTCCCAAAAGAATTCATCCTTCATCGATTTTATTCCCATTTGTTACCCCAGATTTTCGGGGTCAATATATTACAGAAAGAAAAACTAAATGATCCTCCTTGGACATTACAGTAAAATAAGAGAATAGTAAAATGGAGCTAATAGAAAAATAGCAATCACAAAGAACAAAAAATGAGTACTGTCAGATCTTCAGTGTTCAATCCTCCCCCAAGGTCACTAAAATGCAAGGTCATAACAAATAATCGTACACAGTCACTAAATTATAATTTTAGACTCTCTCTTAAAAAGGCATCACTTAGTTTGCTGGCCAAGACTCCACTACGAAAGAATAGTCTGATATGAGATAAAAGACGAAACACTCAATGAATGTGGGAGAAAAACTATTACGAAGAATTAACCTCGTTAATTCATGGAAATTTAAGTTGAAGCAAAAATATCGATCGATTTCCTTTATTATGATGAATTAAATGAAAAGATATAAATTAATTTAAGAACACAAGATGAGCTGCCTCCTTCCACTTCACACCAGTCACTTGATTCATTCATTTAATGCTGACAGTAAGCGCATACATTTCTAATACCAGAGGGGCTATTAGGTTAAATTTTGTTTGTAACTCCAATAACTGGGTTTGACCTTTGAAATTCGCGTGGCGGAGAAACTCACGGCCTCAAGGATTTGAAGGGATTAAGCCAATACTCCGCGCCGATTGGTACAAACTTTCCCCCCACGGAACTCTCACCCACAAAGATCAACTTGGACTCCAAGCGCACTATAATTTTACACAAATACCAAGGGGGAGTGGGAGGGGCTGGGAGAGACGTGAGAGAGGACTGGCGATGCCCTCAGGGAGGAAGTGAGGCAGAGAGAAAGAGCAGAGTCTATGGGAACGGGGTGAAAGAAAAAAGACCCGGAGGCGAGAGAATGGGGACGGACGTGGAGAGAGAGAGAGAGCTATGAAGGAGAAACAAAAGAGGGGCACCACAACAGCGGAGGGCGATACGAAAATAATGTAACAACACCTGGGCGCGAGGAAGAGTTTTGCTTTGGTGGCTCAGGCACATACGAACCCCTTCCCACATTCGCCAGGGCTGCAAAACTACCCGAGGGTTAGACAAGAGAGAGTGGAAGAGGCATCGGAAGGAGAGGGGAGAGAGATAAAACGCAGAGGAAGAAATGGAGATATAAGGGAGTTTCCAAAAGGACTTTGGCTCTCATTCCTCCTCTTCCCGCACTTCTTTATTTCCCCCTCGCTCTCGCATTTCATTTTTAAGTGCGGGTAGGTCGACTCAAAGAATACCGAAAAAGAATACCTCGCGGGGGTGGGCTTTAGAGAGCGACAGAGAAAGAGAAAGGGGAACAAAAACAGGAGGGAGAGAAAGAGAAAAATAAAAGGTAGAGAGAGTATGGGAGGGCGTGTGAGAGGGTGGGAATGAGGCAGAGAGGGATGGGGAAACGGACGTGGGAGCGAAGGAGAGCGGTGAGTGGAGGGACCTGCGTGGAGGGCGTGGGAAGAGAGGGATGAGAAAACGGGGGAGGGGCGAGGACGATGGAGGAGGTGGAAAATGGGGAGGCTGGAGGGAAGAAAGAAGTTTGCTGAGAGGAGGGAAGACGAGGAATTTCGAGTGGTTCTGTGAGAGGGCGGAGTTGTCGGGGTGTGGGAAGGGAGAAGAAGATGAGGGAGGAATGGGTAGAGGGAGGTCCGAATTGTGACGTTGAGTGGAGAGATTGGGGAGGAGGGGTACGAGGGTGGTTGACATGGGCAGTGGTGGGAGTTGGACTGGGTTGCGGAAGGATGGGCGGGAATTTGTTAGCGAAGCAGTGTTGCTTGGGCCTAAAGGAATAGACTGTGTTAAGACGGGCACGGGGTTTGTTTGCTCCCTCCCATTCCCGCTACTGCAGGAGAGTGGGGAAGAATGGAGGAGGGATGAAGGGTCATTGGGGTGAATAGCAATGGAGTAAGGGTGGCGGAAGCATACCAAAAACATAGTTACAAAGATCGATATGACGTTTGTATGGTGAGGGGGGGTGGGACCCGACAGCCATGCACACCGGCTTCTAGCAAAGACAAGGTTATATTTTTGCTCAGCACGGAAATAAGAGCAAATAGAGAGGAATGGGGAGTCGCCTAGACGTAGCCTCGAGAAAGTCTTGGCGATATACGGAAAGATGTAATATCTGCGAGCGAAATCCATGTGAGGAAGTTAACGAGACGGTACAGGATGAGCTACGATAAGTACTGTTATGAAGGAACCTTTTGAATATGGAATTGTGGAACGCGGGGAAGTAAAATTGAATGCGATTCCGGTGCTTGGGCTGGGACACGGCAACGCGAGATGAGAAATATTGAGGCAAATGCTACAAAAGGAATTCAGGCTCCTGCGCAAGCATGCCAAAATAAATCTCGAGATCACGTGAATCTTTATATGTGAACGCAATATACGGTGACATGACTCCAGAAGCATATTTTCCCCTATTTTTCTCCCTGGTATAACGGAAAGCATTGTGTGAGATAAGGATCGCAGTCAAGTGTTCACCCAATTCTATATGAAATATTGAGACTTTTCTGCCAAAATTCCTGGCGCTATATTTGATGGTTACCCGGAAGGGAGGACAGCGTTAACTTCGAACTGGAATAAGTATTTACTTATATTTATGACCAGGAGGAATCGGTATTCACCTCCAATTCTTTTTACATGTTTAAAATACATAAAAATAATTAACGGACATATAAGGCAATGATTATCAATTATACCTATGTCAAGCTATTCAGTGAAAGTTTAACTATAAGTAGCCCATTTCGAATATGTCTTACAGATATATTTGAACAAGGACATATTAATCAAAGATTGGCAATTGTACCTATGCCAACTATTTCCGTGAAATTTAGATAATACGTAATCCATTAAGTATATTTATTACAAGTATATTTAAGACTTAATAACCTATTTCCAATCGCAAGGTGGTCGATCTAGTTATGAATGAACGTTTTTTTGTAAATAATGAAAAAAGTTAAAAAGATAGACATCGATCAATCAAACATTTAAAGGATCCATTTCAACCAAATTTCTTGTTAAACTTTTGAAGAAAATATTTTTTTCGTCAGGAAATGATAATTTATTTGATATTTTTGATGGAATCATTGTTAATGAAAAAGAGGAACACTCACATTTCTCCTGAAAACAGAAGTATTTGCACATTTTATATTCACGTTATATAAAAACAAGTTACTTTGCCAAAAAGGTTAATCCATTACAATATTTTTAGCCAATTTGTCTTATTGGCACACAAAAGAAACCTAAGGAGGTAAAAAAAGTTTAACGCAAAATATATGAAAAGTTGATAGGCCTTTTCCTTTCTTTGCGTATTACTTGAGACAGAAAATTGAGACAAATATTTCTTTGAACATGGATTACTTCAACATTTAAGAAAAATGATAATATTGCTTCCTTTATAAAACCCGTTTTTAAAATAAAAACAAAGATATAGCGCAATGGTTAACGATTCGTCAAGATGGGGTTTACGTTGATACGACAAACACGCTTTAGCAAGAGATTTGTGTAGCAATGGACACGCATATGTACTTACTACATACTCGTGAGGGGAGGAATATAGGGATGGAAGTTGTTGGTTTGCAGGGCATTCGCTGAGTTTGCTGATCCCCCGTCGGTATGGCGGTTAGGAACTCCGGCGAGCAATGCGGCGGGAAATGGTCGTATGTCATCTGTGACTTGAACATTAAGGTCTCTGTTGCGGAAGAATGGAGGCTAAAGGCAGTGGATATCAATTCAAGCAATCAGGAGCCAGCTCGTAGAAACTTTGTTGCCAACGTTATAATAAAAATATCCACAAAATTAGGACAGAGTACTAGGATAAAATTTAAAATGGCTAGATTTAGTATATTGGGGAATTAGCTACGAACGAGATGTATTCATGCTTATCAACGGTAAGTGGTTTTTTCTAGAGGAAAGAGTCAAGTTTAAATTAGGGACAGGTATATAGAAAAAAGGTTGTTACAAGCAACTGATATACAATACAGTAATAACGAAAAATTTACTGCAAAATGATCGCTTCATTTTGGCTTTCACATGTGGGTGAATATACGAAATTTTAAAAGCATCTGCATAAATTTTAAAAGAGTAAGGCTCATGACTTATGGTAACTGATGAAGCTACAGTTCGCGTGATATTTAAAATGAAAAAGCCCCGATATGGATCAATATATTACTTATTTAAAGAGAAAAATTAGCGATAGGGTTAGCGGCCAAAAATGGAGAAATGAGAGGTTGAACTTCGGGCGGAAAAACAGGATCATCCACAGCAACACTGTCAAAGAAAAACATCAAATCCGAAAAAAATAGATTTTCAACAAGCATGCCATAACTCGGAACCAAATTTCTAATCCCGAGATAATTAGAGGAGATGGGTTACCATGCCACCACCATTACACTACAGATTTAAAAAACGCACGATATTATGGAGTTTGGATACAAACCTCCAAATCTGACGAAGAGACCGCAAAGATTCTGAAAAATTTACTGCAAAATGATCGCTTCATTTTGGCTTTCACATGTGGGTGAATATACGAAATTTTAAAAGCATCTGCATAAATTTTAAAAGAGTAAGGCTCATGACTTATGGTAACTGATGAAGCTACAGTTCGCGTGATATTTAAAATGAAAAAGCCCCGATATGGATCAATATATTACTTATTTAAAGAGAAAAATTAGCGATAGGGTTAGCGGCCAAAAATGGAGAAATGAGAGGTTGAACTTCGGGCGGAAAAACAGGATCATCCACAGCAACACTGTCAAAGAAAAACATCAAATCCGAAAAAAATAGATTTTCAACAAGCATGCCATAACTCGGAACCAAATTTCTAATCCCGAGATAATTAGAGGAGATGGGTTACCATGCCACCACCATTACACTACAGATTTAAAAAACGCACGATATTATGGAGTTTGGATACAAACCTCCAAATCTGACGAAGAGACCGCAAAGATTCTAGAGATCAGGCATACACAACGGATAATACAACGTTGCACGCCGAGAACGAATGAGGGAATGCAATTCATCCACGTTCAAACACTCCACGAATGGCCGAACTTTTTTTCGATCACATCCTATTTCGGTTAGTGCCAGGCGACTGAAGTATATTTGTTTAGGAATGTACGTGGACACTTACGAACGAGGAGGGGCGGGGGGAGGGGGCGGATAAAAGCAAGAGAAAAGCGGAGCCGTCTCAACATTTTCGAGCAGTTGTCCAGTACGACGGGGCGTGTCCGACGAACAGCAGGAGGATGACGGAATTTTGGGAGGGGGATGATGGGAAGATATAGCGGAACGGAACAAGATTGCAACGGTGCGGGAGAGGCCTTGGGTAGGGAGGGGGCGGGGCGGAGAAGCTTGGAGCGAAATAGAGTGGTGGTAGAGTAGTGGAGGGAGCTGTGGGACGCTGGGACGCGAGTGGTCTGGGTCCGACGGGTCCCCCAAGGAGAAGGGGAGGAGGTTGGAGGGGAGAGGTGTTGTCCTCCGATCCCCCACCGACGGGGCAGGCGGCGGCCCACTTGCGTCGCGTCCCGAGGGAGCCGCTTCCAAATGACCATATCGCGCCCTGCGTTTCTCTTTTGTCCATGAATCACGGAAATCCCATGCGCACAAGGCGGGGAGGTTGGGGGTCTTCTTGATGGAGAGTGGCTGGAGGCTCCATCTCGCCCGTTCGCCTCTTTTCCCGCTTCCCTACCACCCCTTAAGCTAACACGCCCGAGGACAGACTCCGAATAAGGGCCAGGGAAAAAAAGAATGTGGGCGATGGATCATAAGAGCGGAACTTACTGAAGGAAAAAAATCAGGGTTTTGGACTGTATTTTTAAGCATTTTACTCCAAGAGCATCTAAGTTCTCTTCAAATCATGACATGCATCGGTGATATTATCCATGCACATTAACCAACAAAATTGACGGCTTTAATTTTCCAACTATTAACCAATAAAATGTGGCGAAAAAGTTTCATTTCTGGATATCCATTTCGATAGTTTATCTTTATATTTTGTTGATATTTGTAAACAGCCCGTAGATGTAATAAGACTAAAGTACTGAGGCAAGATGATAAGAATACATTACAAAATTATATAAGAGAATAATCTTTGGTTAAAAAAAAATAGGGAACTTCAGCCTATAATAGAATCGAATCGAGCTATTATTAGAATTGAAAAAACCGTGAATCAAGAAAGTAGATACATAAAATACTATTAAGAATTATAACGATAAAGATCAATATTTGAAGGTGGGTGGCGTTAGAAGTCCATGAATTCAATGTATCCTATGTTGATTATTAAGGTAAAAAATAGGTATTTCGGACAAAATTACGCGCGTAGAAATTATTTAGATCTAAATAATGAGTTTTTTTATATGAGACCCAGGCCCCGCGCATATTTAATATCATGTTGGTTGGGTCTTACGAGTACAGTAGTGTGCAGTGCCAATCTCCATCAACAGCTTAACCTAAGCCGGATGATTACTGATAAAATCAATTATATCAATCCCAAATTTACATCCGAATGAAGCAACGGAATTAATCTAGATTGTATCATTACTGAGACCCCAACACTGCTTGAACTGTAGTAGGCAGAGAGAAAAGAATTGATGGCTCTCCCATGTCCTGAATGCATTAATTTCACTCGCGTTAGGCCTCACGACGATACTACTATATACATACATACACTCTCACCTGCCAATGCATTCGCTGAGTCACCCACTGCCGTTGATTTTGAATACATATTACCCCATTTGATTGTTCAATTTAATACTATTTCATTCGGGTATCTGTGCCATTGTGATGGTAAAAACACCGCCATAAATTACTGAATAACACAAACAAACGAATTTATCTGATCCCAATACTTGGAATTAAATTTCGTGATAGCTGCGACCCGTGTTTTATCCATTACCCCAAAGATTGCCTTAATATTGCCCCCAGACGATTCCAAACACAAACGCAGACCTATAATTCAAGGTTTGTACAAAAGGTATCGATAACAATTTTTTCCTGATGTGTAGGTCAAGTGCTGAATTCAGACCTTCGGTTAAGTGTGCGCATCATCGCAGATCGCATTAGCATTGATAGGATGATAAGGCAGCACACCAATACCACTGAACATATGGCGATGCAAAATATCTGCACTTAACTCGTCCCGAAGTTCTTGACGGACGATCAAGAGCAGAGTATAGTGTTTGCTCGCGAAGACCTTCTGCAACGACATCGCGACGATTCCTCAACACCCTTTAAGTCCCGACTTGGCACAAGCAGGTTTTTTCCTATTTCCAAAAGTGAACTCCTCCCTCAAAGGACACCACCATGGGTCCCTAAGTGCCGTCAAAGAAGCTTGCACGCGTACCCTTAAGGACCTTGCGGAATCCACCTACCAGGGAGCCTTCGAGTCGTGAAAAAGCCGCTGGTCAGGGTCAAAAGTATGCCCTCGCTCAAGGGGTATACTTTGAAGAATTTTGAGGCTACGAACCAATATCTGAAATAAATCTATTTTTCCGAAACTTTTGGTACAGGCAATGTACATCCGGATTCCCAGCACCGGGCAAAATATTTCCGTGTTCCGCTACCGAAAATCAAAGAAATGATGCAAGGTGAAGAGGCATCGATGCTTCGCAAAACCGTCTCGGCCCTTTGACGGGGATAGAGGTCAGAGGCCATGGCGAGCATTGAGCGAGGGAGGCTGAGAAGAGTGGAGGGGAGAGGAATCGACTTGGGCCTGTCGGGAAGGCAGATGGGAACATAAATCAGGGAGAAGAGGAATCGGAGATTGAGGGGGCGTCGCGGGAAAGAGGAGAGATGGAATGTTGTCTTAAGGGAGGAGTGGAGTGGGCGATAGCAGGGTAGGCAGGAATGGAGTTTGAAAAGGGATTTATACGCATGTGTATGTACATACATACACAAAAGAAGTGAACGAGCGTTCGATAAAGACTTGTGAAAAATGGGTTAACTCTAGAAGGACGGGGAATTTTTTTTCGGTAGACTGACCGATATTTCTCACTTCCTTTGCCAGCGGTTCGACTCAGCCAAAATCAGATCGTGAACAACTTTATGGCTATTGGGAAGCATTTGCAAAGTTTGCAAGATTCAAAATATTCCATTTTAATAGTTGGGGTGGAAACCTTACGTAAAGTATTCAAAGAACGAGAATAGCCTCATGCACGTCTACGGGCATTAGAATCAGTGTATGACCGTGCTGTGACGGTTTACCATGTTTTTGAGGAAGAACACCTAGATTAACGGCATAGTTTACACTAACTAAATACCACATTTTTACTCTCCATTATTAATACTCCGAGATGAAAGTAATTTTAAGAGCCATTCAGTTACTTTAAAAACAGCATATGGTATTTACTAGTATTTTATCCTAGAAAATAAAACAAAGCATGTATCTCGAGAGCTATTCACTTTCAAAAATATTTACTAACATTTAGACAGTTTGATGAATGTGTGGCTAATTATTTCTTCTATTTCCCACTATACCTCATATATCACCCGACATCGAAAATATTTTTTATTCTAAAGAAAATTTTTTTAGTTCTCAACATAAATGATTACGAAAATAATATATATTCGCATATGGTGGCATTAATTGGAGCGCACTATGATGTTAACATAGATAACTGTACGGTTGACCTATAGCGACCGTCAAATCGGGAAAATTATTTTAATTATGCACCTGGAAGATTAAAGACCATTTATGCGCACTTATAAATAATCAATTATTTATCTAAATCGATCGTATTTACCAGATAACATTAATTGTTGCGTTAAAAAATTGTCAGCGAGTAATAGTGAGTTAATGAATGAACGACCTCGAACGTTCGTTAGTCGACGACTTTGCCATAACCTGGCTGGGATTCCAGGAATTTTGGTTTCATCCTTTGACCGAAGAATCTTTTAATTTCATTCACTCGGGAAACATGCAAGCTCAAAATATGGAGAAATTTTGTTTCAAGAATGGGAGTAGTGAAACGGACCGGAAGGAAGAAACCCCCGAGGGGATTAGAAAGGCCTCTATAAGAGTCCAGAGAGAGACCGGCGAGGGGCGCCGTCAATAGCTTAGCACGGGATTTCGCCGTGGAGGGAGAGAAAGGGGGGGGACCTTCTCAGTAATGAGCGTATCCCATTAGAAGATACGCACCAAAATGTGACCTCTATCCATATTCCCCACTATGCGTATCTCATCAGGGAATTTCCATCGAAGATATAGAGGCTCTGCCGTGAAACAGAAAGAGACTCCTCCTCAGGGCATGCCGGAGCCGTAATCGAAGGATATAATTAGAACTGCCAACGTAACGTAAGGCTACCGAAATTAAACTTTTCAACTTTTTTATTAGCCTTTGTTATCGATTAAGATGAGAATTCAACATAAAAATTTAAAAAAACTCTGATGAAGGCTAAAATATTAATTTTTTACATCCAATCGAAAAAAGATTTGAAAAGGATGATACAAGTTTTCTTAACTTATATTCACATATTTTCCATCCAATATTTGCCTGATATTCCAATCTTATCTACACAAATGGTCAAAATAGCTGACCTGGTCAGGTCAAAAGATATTTCCATCGTCAATTTCCAGATATTTGCGCACACACGCACACAATCACGCGTGAGTGCATAAATTACTCTCCTTCGCATGTTCCCTGCCCTTATTATTTCAAAATAAACGTTGATTTATTTAAAGCTTTTAAGTATCTTAACCACTTTATCTGAAGAATGACACTTCTAACGGAAATGATGATAACATAAAATGCCTCACTTAAGGTAGTTACGTATAGCTAAAATTAGCGATGAAACCGTTAAACAGTAATTTTAAATCGAATTACTTTGCATTAAAACCCGATAATAGGCGTTACTCGCCCTATTAGATTATCGAGAGATAAACTACGAGGCGATCTATTCTCCCAACGGTACCTCGATCACGTTTATCCGAGGGAAATCTCCGCTTTGCAAAAGATGGTGAGGGTACAATAGTTTCATCGCTAATAATTGATGGAAAACCATTCTTTTCATATCCCATGTGTCATCAGAATAAACCCCGGAGAAACTGTAAAAACAATCTCGACGGGAAAAAGACGAGCTAATTTTTCACTTCGCTCACATTTTCTGCTCCGCGCTTTCCGGAAATTCTGCGCGAGACGCACTCGTGGGGAGGAGACACACGCGTCGGTGTGCGAGGCGGTGGAGGCAGTCTAAATAATTCACAACTTTCCCACCATGCGTACTGGATGACCACGGGCGGGACGTGCCACGCCAACACCCGCCAATGTCTGGTTCCCTACACGGGAGGTAACTACGTGAGGTTGGCAGTTGCCAATGTCGCTAACGATCGAGCAACATAAGAATATGACTCAGAAAAAGGAAGGATGGCAAATACAAATCCCTATAAATGGGATTGAAGAGCAAATGTGTTTCACGTGAACCAAACTACGAGGAAGTATTTATCATTAGTAATTACTGTTTTGTCTTGCAATTAAAAACATCATTTCATTCGGCCCAAGAAATAAAAATTTTTTATCCAGACTATTACTATATCAAATATTAATCCCATGAAATATTTCCAAGACATGTAATGATGTAGGTCTGCTCTTATTCTGGAGAATATGGTATTCAATGCGACATGTGAAAAAGAAGAAAAATGCAACTAATTTATTTTTTAAAGGAAAAACTTTCAATTAAAATGGTCAGGATAGTATTTCAAAAGTTGTCAGAATATAATCAGGCAGGCCGTACGATTGGCAGGTCACATCATCTTGCTCATTGCTTCGGTTGAAAATTATGAAATCCAAAGATTACATCACCAACCTGATGTAATATAAAGAGAATTACAAATACAATACTTTTCCTATTTTATGTATAATCGGATTGAAAAGGATATTATTAGTTATGCACTCACTCAATATGAAAATAATTATTCACGTTTTTTTTTCTAAAACAAACAACCATTTAATGAAGAATTAAGACAAGCATAAACCCATATACCGAAATGAATTCGAAAGCGACGCAAACATTGGGCTGTGAGTATTTACAACCATACGCATATAATATTTTGCTTTTATTTCTGGCATGGAAAAATTATTAATAGATTTAAACTCCAAACTTTTTCCCCAAATACACAGTCAATAGACGAAAGAAACGATTATAACCTCAGGGTAAGGAAGAGAGTCAAAGAATAATATTCATCGGCACGACAATGCTCCCAAATGGTACAGCTATTGGTTTAAATGAGCATCAATTGAATGCATTTAAAATCATATAAGTTAAGAGAGACATGTACCTGCGGTAAAGGACCTCTAAATACCTGAATTTTGTCGCGACGGCCAGTGTTAATCTACCCATGCATGGCATTACCTGAGCGAACGGGTCCATTTAAAATTTACCACCAGTCAATGAAATTTGAAATTTCATTACTCCCGTTAAAGGCTTTCAATCATGACTTCGTTTACTTGTTTTAACCGTACGGAACACGCCCAATTACAAGGTCCAATATATCTGGTTGCCCGGATGCAAATATCAGTTTTTACGTGTCTACATACGTTGATGAGATACCGAGAGGGTTTGCAACATAACTGGTACCACTGACTTAAAATTAATGAGGCAATATAGAGTAGCTAAATTATTGGGGCACATAACTATAGATTGTTCATTACGAATCCTGCCCTGATTTACCATGCAACTTGTAGTAAGGCCCAACAACGGAGTATTGAATTTCACCAACCAATAAATGCGAATTTTGGTTTTAAAGTTCTTTTTCAACTGTCACAGCAGATTTATATTTTAATTGACCTCATCATACGAAACAATCCGTAGAGAATATTAAGAGTTCTGATTTATATACAGGTTGCTGGTCTAGTCTCCCTTCCCCGGTTATAAATTTCAATACCAAGGACGGAAAATGATACTTCCATTTATTTCCAATTAACAGTTATGTTTCGGGAAGCTTAATCACGGTGAGTAAGGATTTTAATAAAATATCAGCGAAAACTTTGATATGGAATGTTGTATAGTACGGCGTGGAAACATAGTCGTGGAAGCAAGATGATAGACGTAGATTGGAAGAGTTGGAGATACGGGTGTGGAGGAGGATGGAAAATGTAAACTGAGCGGAATGGAAAACAAAAGAAGAAGGGTTAGCCTTGACGGGGTAGGAGAGAGAACTCCTGGGATAATTCCAAAGGAAGAAGGAAAGGCGAATGCGGAGCATTCCGATAGGCGATATAATGTTGAAGATTGTGATAGAGGGGAGAAATTTAGGCAGGCGAGGCAAGGGGAGGAAAGTGATAGACTTGTTGGACGGAATGAATAGAGGTAGAATGCATGTGAGATCGAAGAACAATTTCACTAACGAGGTACGTAAGATTTTGTCTTGTTTGATGATTCTAGCAAATATATCGATGTTAATTTTGGGTCCATTCGAAATATACCTTAAACGAGGCAACCAAATCATGCTAGAACGGTGCAACCTTCAACAGGGTCGCATGTAAGGGATAAATTAATTTGTATTCTTACATATGCCTCATTTAAAGCTAATAGCTGATAAAATGTATACTGATGAATTCTCTATATGCTATCACCTGCCATAGTTTTGCACAATACCACTGCAACTAATAGATAAACGGTTTATGATAATACCGCAAGAGTGGCAAATTTCTAATGAATTTTAACTAAGGCCAATTTTTATTCACACTACATATCCCTACTAAAATTTGACAAATAAATAACATATGTGCAATGCGATCAACATTTCCCTTAAACACTGACAGAGAAAATAGCTGGAATTCCAAAATTATCACCGAGACTTTATGAACTTAATAATTCTATGCAAATATTTTACGAAGATTTTCTTTTTTGGAAATTATATATTAAATAGATAAACCAAATACTACCTAAAATTATAGCTAGTATATCAAATAGTTGTAATATCAAAACCACACATAGGCAAAATCCCACGGTAAAGCAGTAAGAAAACAAAATGTTGAGTTTGTAATCCCCTCTTTAATATGCATGAATCAAAATATAATTTTCCTGAGAATGTTCAGAAATGCCATTAAATATATTAGCAACGTGTATTAGCAACTTTCCCACGCAATAAGCCACCCTCAAAAGCCAGAGGAAGAATTAGCCACCTTTAGAAAGATCATGTGTATATACCCCAAATACCCATGCACACTTAAGATTCCTTGATAGCCTTGCCTGCGGCCGTATTTTTCGCAAAAATGCATGATACTATATGTCACAAGAGTGCACCGCAGTGCAGGCAAATCAAAAACAAACACTCTGTGTATAAATTTCTCGGTTTTTGTCGTCACGCATGAATATTTCAGGCAGAAAAAACAGCAATGAGAACAAAACAAAAAATACGTGCACGCCTTGGCGGCATTTGCATATTGTATGGCAAGACGGTCAGCTTTCCTAACTTTAAATACGGTTCAACGTATTCCCCGGAGCACATTATCAAGACAATCCGAAAGAAATCTTAGCAAGTCCAAAGAAATGGATCAAACAACATTGTGAACTAACGGAACGCATTAAAACTTGAAGAGGCATTGACCGGAAGGGCATTTGAAGCGGAAAAAAACTGCTTACGCTTACCGGGCCCGTGACTGGATATCGATAAAAGTGGGCCGCAAGAACGCCACTGAATAACGCTCGGACTCTTTGTATCGAGGGCCGAACGGTTGGAAATAGTACGGCGGAATGACCATAGATTCAGAACAGCGTATGACTAGCGTATGGCACGGTGCACTTAATGAGAGGAAGGGGGAGATGAGGCTTCCTTGTGTGTGTACGTATGCCGGGGGGCCAGATACCAAAAGCAGAGCGAGGAGACAGATAGAGGGTAGTCACTCCTCGAGACCTGGGCGTCAAGAGTGGGTGGTGGTGGGTATGCGAGTCAATGTTACAAACCTTATATGGGAAATGAGGTAAGAGAGGCTGGAGTGGGGGTCAAGTGGAGTGAGAGCTACAGTAATGGGGGGGAGAGAGAGGGAAAGATAGAGACCGGGGTCACAGGCACTGCAAGAAGCACGAGAGCGCTTTACCAAAGGTCGGCTACGTGTTCGAAGCGGCGGTTTTGTGAGTTAACCGGGTGTGGGTGGGTGGGTAACCTGCGTGTTCCACGGTGGTGGGGGCAAAGCGTGCTAGAAGGGGGGGAGGAGGAGGAGGGGCTGGAGAGTGGTGCGCTTCGGCCTGCCCCTCATAAATCAGTCAGGTGGAGCGCGAGGAATTAATGGCCCGTCTTGATGGACCGGGATAAACACGCAGGGCAGCTACCCCACCTCTCCTCGCGTCCTTCCACACTCATCCCACGGCTCGACTGCTCGCCCTCTCCTCCCCACTCCTGAGTAACCCCGAAAGCTCTCCCTCCCCCCTCCACGCTCTCCCGTTCATACATGGGCGGCCCACCTCTTTATTTCGAGACAATTTATTCCTCCCTCCACCCCCTTTCCCCCTTCCTTAGGCACACACCCGAACCCCGCCTCCGAACACCCAAAGCTTCTTTTTCTGACCTCGCCAAACTCTCCAGCTCCGACCGGTCGTTTAGCCACGGAAGGATGGAAAAAATAAGGCCACAAAATGGATGGGAGAAACATTTGCGATCCCGATGACTTTTTCGCGAACGAACCGGAGAGACGCGGCGAAGATGTCTCATTCCGAATTCCCAGAGAGCAGGGGATGTGGAAGCGGTGGGGTTGGCGGGAATAGCGGGCATAATCCGCGAGCTAAGTCACCGCCGCGCGTTCTTCCTCTCTTCATGTTCGACGGAATCGGTTAACACAAGGAAGTAAACAAAGAAAGAATGGACTTTGGATTAAAGGCGATTGTTTCCCGGAAGGACAAAAATATGGCGTCTTGATTTGCATATCAAAGGATTGTTTAACGCGCCCTTTCTATTCCTTTTATCCCCTCGTTCAACGTAAATTTTTTCATAAAAAAATGAGAATGCACGAAGAAAATATTATTTCCCGTCTCGTGATATCTCGTTTTGATGGGGGCTTAAGTTGTGCTGCGATAAACGTCGACTATAACTATATACTTCTGAAGGGAAGGTATATTTAAGCTTGTAAATTTACCGGTTCTCTGTTTGTTTTCCGTAGCTATGCGAAGCCGACTGATATGACATCAAACACATTCCCGCTTTACTTCCTCGATGTAAACGGCGAACAGACCGATTTTCCTCCAATCAAGATTCATATTTTAATATAAATAATCTTAAAATATTGCTTTCAAATTTTAATTTAAACAGAGAAAAAAATCCCTAAGTTATTCCCTGAAAAATGAATAAATCCCACTTAAATATTCAGCCAAAATTGGCATATTTTGTTTTCACAATGCATATCTATTGTGACAATCATGGGAAGAGAATCGAATAGTTGTATAAAAATGTAATACTTAAACATTTAAACACTAATTAATCCACAAATATGATTTAATTATGATGAAAACGTCATTAATATACCCCAATCATGAAAATACTTTAAGTACTTATTAATGAAAACTTTATTATATGATGGAATTTTACACAACATACCAAAGAAAAGCAAAGTCGATTGACTGCATAATGCTCGTTAAGATAAGATACCTGTTAACAAATCATTTCAGTCGGTGCGACACGGTTGAAATCCAATCGGAAATTTTTACTAAATACGCACCTCAGTGTAAATGGTCCATGAAGGGACGGTATAAAATGAGACGAACAAAATTTGTTGACGTCCAACTTGAAAAGCAAGACCCAAGAGAGACTAACGAGCAGTAACAGTGAAACACAATGCATGTTTGCACAACAAGGAACGTTACGAAGTCAAAGCAGTTAAGCATCATGTATTTCTATATTAATTTCATTTCATTAATTATAGATCATCAAGAAGTCTTTCAGGAAAATTAAAAGTAAGTGAATCATTTCCGCTATTTGGATCACCCACAAATACGCCCTTTCTGTAAGACCTATCATTAATATCTTCTACAAAGAATATGTTAAAAGCTAATTGGTTATTTTCCTCGGCTTCGACACAAAATTTACGAGGAGTTAATAGAAACTTTTGACTAATAACCCTTCAAACGATATGGCAAGGATTTCAAATCAAATGCAACAGGTAATCTAAGTCAATTTCCTCGTAGGAAAGAATACTACTACTCAGCAAGTTGATGAAATATTGTTGCAAACTCGGTCTACCAACAACTTCACTAATATTGTGGACAAATGTATTTCCTATTGTAGCGTAATTCTTGTTGCATTTCAGATGTTCCAATAATCATGAAAAATGATATATATAAGTCGCAAAATAAAGAATTTAGAATCTTTTCTGAGAAACAGAAAATATAAGGGATACAAAATCATTTATGGAGGTTAAAAGAATTTAAACATATCAACTATAAATCTATTTTATTATTATATTCCTTCCACCGTGAGTACACGGCAAAAATTGTCAATATAGTACTTATTTCTGTGTTTTTGATTTTCTACTCTTATCTCTCGTGGCATTACTAAATAGTCCTATTGTCTTTCTATGCAGCTGAAGCACCCTCCTTATCTACCCCCTTTTATTAAGTCCTGTGACTTGTTAGAGCTACGACCTCATATATAGTTAATTATTATATTACCCTTCCTCCATAGTAAATGGCGTCTTTTACATTTTACACGATTAAAATATTACTATAGATAAGTAAATTTATGGGCAATACCAAGGAGATAACTTTCTCGTGTATTGACGATTTTTTTCCTGACAGAGGGTATTTGAGAAAAAGGAAATTTGTACGTATTCCCAAAATATGTTTCATATGAAAACAAGTGCGTCCTTAAATTAGAAGTCCACTGGAAATTTAATTTTCCCGTAGTTCATATATAAGAAATTGAAAATTTCAATAAACCGAAAAATGGAATACAAGTAGATTCAATATTTTGACCCTTTTAGCCACTCGGTCGGACATTGAGGTATATGGCATTGAATCCCGGGCAAGGCAATGATTTTTACACTTTGAAGTTGTTGAATAATTTGAACGTCATCATATTTTAGTGACTGTGATTTCAATTTTTGCCCCTCACAAAAATCAATTTATAACCCTGAAAATAACTAATACAGAAATCATCAAATGGAACCAACATAATAAAGAATAAACAAAATTCTGCTACACATACATACTACGTGAAAACATGAATCTCTTATAGATAAATAAGAAGAAAATGCAATGGATGGTTCATCGTATCCGCGTCCGACTTGCTAATTAAAATTAAATTTTCATATCTCCAATGATCGATTAAGAGAAGATCATTGGTTTTAAACAATGAGAATAAAAGTAAAGGAAAAACCATTTCAAAAAGAATTTCCATCATTCCTAAGAACCTTCAATTAAATTAGATCTGAAAATTTTGCTAATATGCTTAAGAATATTTACAAAACAAAATAAACAGTCTTAGCTTTTGCTTATAATCCTAATAAACTCTAGTTTCGAATCATAATAAAGTCTTTGGTTGCCATAGTCCCATAAAGTAATGATGGCACATGATATTCATTCACATTTTAAAACAGGCTTCAATTATTATTCCTAAATCAGTGAAATTGTTTCTCTGTGATTAATGAGGCAAATTTTCATAAACACATACAATTTAACATAAAGTAAATCCAATAATAAAACCAATTAATCCACCTTCTTTGCATGAAAATCAAGATCGTGGGGATAGAAAAAGTCAGCTAGTCAACTGAAAATCTTTTTATAGTGCAAGGAAATGACCAAGCTTACCAGGTAATCCAATAAAACTCTGGCAGCTAACTCAGGAATGGGCAAAATTCATACCTGAAAAGAAAAAATCAAATACGTATTAGATTCGCTGTTATTTATTATGATAAATACTGCATGAAGTTCATGAACCATAACTTCTCAACTTAATTCAGCCAAATGAATATAGCTAATGGAATATATTTTTTCAAAGTTGTCAAACATGCCCACGAATTTACTTCATTCATTGCTTACCAATCATCATATCATATAATACATGCTGGAGTATTTCATACCTGTAGTAACTCTAATTGAAACCCACATAAAAGCAGAGTTTGTCCAATTCGATTTAAAGTCACGTAACTGCCAGGCTAACTAACATTCATATAATCCATGTTTCTACCATACATTTGTGTAACCACAGCGAATTCCTCGCTTTGAGCGAAAATACGACTCGGCGTTAGCTAACATTCGCATTGGGCGCACATATAAAAAATATTTAAAAAAAGCAAGCTCCGGGAGCAGATGAGTCTCCCGCGCAGTGTGTACCCGAGACAAAAGGCACACGAAAACCCGTGCAGTTAGGTTCGCATTGAGGGAGACAGAGTCAGCGAGACAGCGCGGAAAAAAATATGTCCTTTTTTCCCCCATTTACACTCCTAGATATTTCCTCCATTTCCTATCCAAAGGTAAGTAAAGGCCTTAGGACCGTGGGGACGAATGCATTTTGAGTCCGTGACCGCAGCCGCCCGACGATTATGATGATGGCTCAGATGATGATGATGACGGCGACGGCTACGGGGATAATGACGGCTCTGGGACAGCGACGGGGCGCCCCAATGAGGGTGTGCTGCTGAGCTCTCTCCCTGTCGGCTCTGGGGCCGACGGCGGAGGAAGGCTGTGCGCTCGGGGAGAGCGGAGGAGGAGGAAGCGCTGCAGCGACGAGGGAGAGCGTGAGGAACGGGGGAGGTCGAGGTTTTCCCGAACCTTGTGGCAAAAGGCGGGAAATTTAGGGGAGCGAGAGAGGATATGGGAAAGCGGAGATGGGTTCGAGAAGGGAGGGGAGACGGGCTTGTGCAAGGATAGACACGCGATAGTATTGGTTTTCTACTCCTCCCGAATGATCTCCAAGCAGCAGGGGTGTCCTATCATTCATGCGCGATGTATGGTAAAGAGAAAATACTTCATGGGGTATACTAGAGCATAAAAGCAGAGGAAATATATTCATCTGACAAGGAAGAAAGAAATGAGCGCAATGGATGCCCCATCGTTTCCCCCGTAACGACTACGGATTCCGATGGAATCTGAATACTGGACGGCTATGAACAAAAGCAATTCATTTTCCGATTATTAACCTCTATTTGACATCTTTGAAAGACATTAATCTCCATAAAGCACCAATCTGAGAGGGAAACACAGAACACGATGAGACGTGGAGTTTTCGTTAAAAATATAGAATAGAGAAGTAATTGGCAGGGAGGCCATTACTACCATACCCTGGTGCCTAATCGTCCGTAGTGTAACAGCAGTAGCAATTATTTTAACGTGTATCAGTTAAGAGTTAAAGTAGACATTCATGCACTCTTAGATTTTGACAACAGATATTTCATCTGGCTATAGGTGGAAACCAAATAAAAAAAACTTAAATTACTTTAGAAAAATAATTAAATTTATATTACTACATATATTTGCGAGTACTCAGGTTTCTGAAACGCGAGGTTCAAAACTTTCCGAGGGAAAAGGATATGCTTACCAAACACAATGGGTTAGGTAAAAAGATTCCCACTTCGAAGAGAAAAAAATATTTAATGTTTTATTGCATATTCGACTCTCTGTGTTGGATCGAGGCTGATGTTTTTTCAGTCCAGGTCACTTAAATAGATAAATTATCCATGCCTTCCATTACTCTCACTTCACAATACATTATTAAGCGGCATGCTACAAAATACTATAAGTTATACCTGCATTTTGTGAATTTGAATGTTATGTTCCTCTCTAGATATTTTGGAAGATACCAGCGCTAATTATCTGGTGAGAAACGTCTAGCTTATTGCAGAAAGTTACTCTCAAAACCTCCAACTCTTGAAGGCGATACTAAAGGAAACGGCATCTTATTTCGGATTCGAAGCGCAGCGGAGTGAGGAGGCGTATCATGGAGGCGTTACCTCGGAGGATTCAGGTATGGAGGAGGAGGTTGGGAGATAAGTAAGTCGTGAGCAGAGAAAGCTCTCTATAGGGAGAGGGCGAAGCCGAAGGAGTGAAAAACGATTGCCGGAGCAGCGAAAAGGAGCGTGAGAAAGCTGAGATCGCCTTATGGAGCTTGCCTTGAAGCTGGCCCGACACAATGGCCTGACCTCTACCTGTGGAGATCAGAAAAACGGATCCGACAAGAACCGATAATTACCTGCGATCGAGCATGAGTGAGCGTGAGCTGTGAGATCAGGTGTACGAAATGTGTTGTTGTTGCGATCCTTACAAATATTTCTCAGATAAAACATTGAATAAATACATTTAGAAGGTGGACTAAAAGGCCCCTGTTTATTATTTTTAATACCTTAGCTGAAGGACTATCGACGCATACCGACTAGAAGGAAATGAAACAGAAGAAGTTAAATTGGCTATAAAGATATGCTGCAAAGTCATCAAAGGCAAAATTCACGACTAGTTCCTTTCCAACTATAGGAAATATTTCTTCACAAAAATTTAAAAACAACTACTCGCAATCAGGTATGACGATTGCCTTCAATCTTCTTCCATTTCTCTCCCGATAACCGATAACTGATTTGTATGTTCTATTTTTTACATTAAGTAGTACACTGATCCGTGAATTTTTCATGGAAATGTGAAATTGATACTTTTTTTGGCCGTTTGAATGGGATTGGTAACGAGTGGGTACATGATGTACATACATTCCAAATCTATTAATGAATTTTCAGCCTTTTTAATAATTCTATCACTCATCTAGTTAACCAAATGGCGAATTATACGGATTGATAATTATTTTTAATTACAGTCATCTATTACTTCACACACATTCCATTAACTTGCTTAATGAACTTGTGATTGAAGTTTTCCATAATTACGAACAAATTACGTCATTCCAGAAAACTCAATTATAATAGAATATTACCCGGAAGTATTTATTTGATGAAGAAAATGGCGAGAGATCCAGCTCACCAAACACACAGTGAATTATTTATAATTTTGTCAAAGTTGTTAATTTAGTGATAAATGACGAGTTCATTGAAAGGTATTATTTTTAAAGTTTTAAATGTGAAATGACTGCGAAATTGCGTGATTGCATTTCGTTGAAATACTATGTCACACCTTTATGACCCCTTCACCTCTTTTAATAGACGGGTTTCAAATGTGTCAGTGGTGCTAAATGTAATTCATTTTTTTGAAAATGCAGCGAGAACCAGCGGGGAATAAGCGTGCAACTGAAATGTTACTGCTGGCTAATCGAATTAGGAAAAAAATCGGGATAGCGCAAGTAAGGTTTTCCAGAGTGTTTTGTACGCAACTTTTTCAGATGATGTATTCTATCACAATATGCATTGCTTTGTAACAGTCGTAATAGCAGTAATCAATTTTAAAAGTATATTCAAGAATGGGAGCATATATTTGGAGCTATTACATACAGATGACGCACATAATTTGGCGCACTCACGTCATACCTATCTTTTGGCACGAGCAAAAGTCTGAGGGGATAAAATAAAAATTAAAAAGGTGTTAAAGCAAATTGATGAAGAAGAGTAACTGTTAGTTTGTGTATTACGCAAAACATGGATAGCTCGTGTCAATTAAAGATTGCTTTCTAACGCATAAAACAAGAAAATAATTCTTCGCATAAAATGTGTAACACAAGGAAAAATATCTCAGAACGTTTATATTCATAGTTTGTTCGAATTTAATAAGAAAACTTTTCACAAAAAATCATCCCATCTTCGCATCATTAGTAGCGTTCCTGTAAAAGAATTAGATCTCTGTCCAGGCTAATATTTTTACACTGTGAAATTGTCACAATGTATATCAGCGAATGACTCAGCCAAAGTTACTGTCGCGGCATTTCCCACAGTAACTTTGAATTTATTTTATTATCACTGAAACACAATATTTCCAATAAATAGTTACTAATCGCCTCGCAAATCATCCTTGTCTAGTGATACTGTGACTAAAAATGAATCGTATTTAAAACGGAACCGCATTACACCCCATTCTTGGGTAAAACCGAGAAAAATGTGTAAGCAACCCACACCTTCAGTTATGGAATGTATCTCACTCTTCTTCTCCATCGTAGTTTTGATAGTGGAAAATAGGAAAAGGAATAGCTACTACAAGGCTGCCATGCACAATTGCACAAGAGACCTGACAGCGATTTCCCATTCATTACGCCGGACCGACAAAGGATTGAGTGAGACGGCAGGGAAAACTTTCAAGAAGTCACGTACGCGCACTGGCGTCTGCCGCGTTGAATGCACGTTGTGCGTTTCCGACGCTTGTTTTCCCAACGAGTGAGGGATGGAGTTAGCAGCGGTTTGACGTGATCTCTTCACGTGCAGAAGGGCACTTGGAGGGGATCCGCGAAGGACGGGCGATAAAATCCCCCAGCCCGTTTCGCTCGTAATGCCAAAGGACGCGGGGGAAAGATGGTCCCGCCGGGGGGAGAGGAAGTGGTTCCTCCCACGCGTTTTGAATCCCGACCACTCTACTTGGAACTCACTCTGTCCATCATCTCACCGAGCGCAGACAGAATCTCACGCGGGCAAGAGGGAAGGGGAAGCCCGCACGGGATACATGTATTCATATTCGTGCCTCACCCTCTGGTCCCGTAGTGTTGATATTAATGCAAGGTTTCGTTCCAAACATGAGGGGAGCTAATACGTATCCCTTGAAGTAAGGAAACGAATACGATCCCGACCAATATCCATGGTTTCGAGCAAAGATACCATATTACAGAAATAGATCCGAAATTCACACACTTTCAGTAGTTTTCTCGACTTCGACTTCAAGCATTCTATAGTTTCACACCTAACTTTACGAATGGAACGATGGAGAGAGGAATAAAATTTATATTTTTACGATCCAGGATGTTTCGTTTCGTGAAATAAATCGGCGTAACCTATATTTTATATATCACGGGATTTTATAATTAAATAATGCCAAACGGTTAAAGGTGGTTCTAGGCTCGGCATGGTTTTGATATAACGAATAATTCTGTATGAAGCCATTTTAAAGCATTGACCCACGCTAACTTTAAGTCGACGTAATTAGCTAAAAACAAAAAGGACGAATTGACGATTGTATCATTACGTTATTCAGTTGAAATAACTGAAATGCAAATATTATACATTAAAGTCATACATGGATTATTTTGACGCAGGTTTTTCACTCAGACCACCAAACCGACTGATTCATTCATGGCCTCGTTTCTTCCCTTTCATATAAGACCTTTCTTTTTGGTCATCTCTCCGAGATTCTCTTTTGACACTTGCCCTTACAATCTATTAACTGTGTTTCTTTCCTATTTTCCTTTTATTTTCTGTCAACTCTCTTCATGGGTCCCTGGAGATCATGTCAGTGTTTTCCACGCTTTCTGTTACGCTTCCCGCATAACGTCTTTCTCTACTACTGGTGCAGTCCATGTATTGCCTCCATGGGAAGAAAGACTCGATATGATAGCCGGGTGAAATAAATTCCATAAAATTGTTTACCATGCTAAGACTTACGTTATGTAATTATCTCTAAAGTAGATCAAAGCAAGGTTATTTTTGCAGGTTCACTTCCCCATCTATCATTTATGTTATCGCTGAGTAAAATTTAAAATTTGGAATACTCTACATAGGGCTATCCCTTAGAAGACATTTACTTCATGCAGAGTTTAAGGTGGTAGCCCTGAATTTGAGGGTGCGCGGGAGGTCCGGGGGTTGCAGAAAGGTATGCCGACCCGGACGGTTTCCTTGGGGAGAATGAGGGGGTCATGGAAGCACTGGAGCAAAAAAAACGACTCTTAATCGGAAAAAGAATTCCAAATTTGGGGCGATAGATACTAAATATTCCTATGATAAACAAGATAAGGAAGCCCTGGAACCAAATTAATAATAACAATAACGACAGCTAGCTGCTTGTATTCGATGGATGCAATGTTTTTCAAAAATATGTTATAACAAAATTTCATTTACAAATTAAATATATACAAATAAACGAAAATTGCTTAACCAAGTAGAATTAACCTATCAAAGTATAATATTGGTATTATTATTTCGATCTGTATTAGTATTTCGATCACTTTCTTTCACCTGATGAATAACCTAATGGAATTTGCTTTCATTAAAAAAGTCCATTTTTCCATTCTCCAGTGTTCATAAAACAATTTAATTAGGAAAAAGGAAACCAGAGAGAGAACGATGCTTTTTGAATGATGGGGTCGTTTGGACCGAAAGGAATGGCACATTGTGACAGTAGATCTTTGAATAATGACGGAATGCAGTTTCTCCTTAAAATCGACAAGGCCATTGTTAACATATGTAAGGAACATAAAACATAGCAGCCCGGGCATTTCTGGGACAAGGAAATAAAAATCTCCCAGTTACTTTTCCAGAAACACCTGCACGCTGCCCTCTTAAGAAGTCCAAACGTCTTACTTCCTCCTTATACCTAAGAAAGAGAAAAAAACAAGAGGGTGCGTTTGGATATCCCATTATTAAAACAACCCAACGCCAAACCATAATTTTTCCTCCACAGACCCACCACCCGCCATAGTTCCTCGTGCAGCCGAACAGACCCCAAATCAATCTTTTCCACCTTTCCCAGGCCATTCCCCCGTCCCGAACCTCGTCCTAACTCTCTTCCTGCCCCCCGCCTCACCTAGCCCGTACCCCCCCTCCACCTGCCATGCCTCAACCGTTCTCCACCCCAGTGACCGCCTCTTTTGTCTCAATCCAACATCCCTTTTCACAACCCCCTTCCCCTGTACAAACCCACACACCGAAGCGTCCCTTGGAACCCTTAGAACTGCTGCCAGCATTCTGCCTCATCATTTCTCTCCCAACTGTGGATTCTCCTCCCCGTCGTCGGAATTGCTTAACTTACACCGTAATTATCTCCCTGACTTCACTTCCCCTCCTAATATCCGGGACGCTTAAAGATTCCGAACTCGAACCCCGACCTGACACCGAAACAATAAGAAAGTGACCGCACGGAGAAAGAGAGAGGGAGAAGGGGAGGAGCTGTACGAGTGAGATGGGGACCAAGAGCGGCAACGAGGCCTTTGGAGAAGACGATGAAGACGGTATAGGAACTCGAGGTGGGCATGCCAAGAAGGAAAGGGAAGTCAAGGTGGATGGGAACTGGATGGGATAATAGGAACCTATTCCAAAGAATCCAGGCCATTTTTCACGCCAGGGGCGAGATGATGTTGCGGAAGATTTTTGGCGTCAAGTCTACGCACTTATAGGAAAGACCGACTGACAGGGTTTTTTGGTCGTGGGTTGTTTTCCTTGACGACGTCTTCATAGCATCGAGTAGACGGTGTGTTCCACCGATTTTTAAAAAACTCCCAGGTCTCTCACGAATGTCATCTACATCTACATACAAGTATACGTACTCGTAATACCCCGTAAGCCGCCGCAAGGTCGTGTGGCGGGGGTGTTAGGTCACCACCCGTATAAGAGAACTAGACCATATTCAAAATCAACACATCCATGCAAAGCTATAACCACAGTGGCATATACATTCATGCAAAAACCATTTCAACCTGCATGCATACCTATCAAATAACAAACAATGGCACCTTAGGATGCAGTACAAAATTTATTCGACCACGTGAAAGCTAGAATTTGAAAAGTAAAAAGATGAAACTGCACTTCTACATGAGCATACAACATACAACGGTCTCCTCTATCAAGGACACAGCTAGGGAAGGTGACCCAACGCTGTAGGAAGGGGGGGGGTGCCCCCACAGAGAGACAAGGAATGGAAGGGAAAACTTAAAAACAGGCAAAGCAGAGCAAGCAATACTATAAAGAACACTACATTATTTAATGGAAATATAATGCGGTCATGCGGGAAGGGTTTTGTTAAAAAAACACGAAGTTTGTGAAAATGCAGGCAATTGAGTAAAACTCCCCTAGACGTTGAAGGTGACAAGCGGAATTTTTGCTATCTATTACCCTCTTGCTGCTATTCCGTATTGTCCGTGGATAGAAGGAGTCCTTTACTCTGTTAGTTCTAGCATCTATTTCCTGAATATAATTTTCTTATTTTATGATCTTCGAAAAAAAATTCTCACAAATCATTTATTATGGTGTACTTACAATCCCCATTACAACGCCATTTAGATATGCAATCTAGATCTTGTGTTAGAATTAAACGATCCTCATCCCCAGGTATCTCCCGATGAATCACCGAGTCATCCGCGAACATACTAATCTTACATTTTACTTTGCAGTTCAAATCGTTAACAAAAATCAAGAAAAGCAATGTCCCGATTATAATTCCCGGAGGTACCACCTAGGTCACTCATACGCTGTCGGAACTAGCGCCGTCAAGGACTATCTTGTTCCCGCTCTGAAGGAAAGTCTTCAACCCAATTTATTGCACACTTATTTATACCTGCGACCTTAAATTTATGAGTAAGTTTACCATGGGAAACCGTATCAAATGCTTTCTGAAAATGCCCACTCGCCCACCTTTTCTCTTCATCACCTCCTTGAAGTCACAAGATTTCTTGTCACAAAAATCTATATTTGAGGCCCTCGACATTTCTCCCAGATGACGTTTTCAAATTTTCATCTCCTTACCTGTCATGAAAAATACAACAGCTACAAGGAAAAATAAAGCGCCTCCAGTTATCGATTATCAAACAGCAACAATGGGCATAAATACTTGATCATAGTGATAATATAATTGCCTTTGATTTCTACGCATTTATAGCAAATTACAATATTTTTCACGAGCAATTCACTATATGACGTGACTACTAGAAAAAAATAAGTATTTTTCCTATTCGGGTCAATCATGTACAGCTGTAATTATAAAACCAAATTAATTTCATGATCGAGAACATTCCTCCCGGAAGTGTGAGAGAAATACCGGAAGTCCAGCTAACATGCCATCTTGAACAGATGAAAGTTTTTCTGAGTATGCCAATTCAATTTTCTCGGTCAGCCTTGGTCATGTGCAACTTCCGAAGACCCATCAGGGAAGAGTGTCTCGAAGAGAAGAGAGGATACGATGGGGAGGAGCGAGTGGGGAAGGGAAATAAAGTCGAAGGGCCCACTTCACGGATGTCGTCGAATAAGAGACAACCAATATCAGGAATGAAAAGTCTTTCCCCTCAGTGCGGAGAAGGAGAGGGAGGAGGATTGAAGGAAGAAGAAAAAAATAACAAGGCATTAGGGACTGAGCACAAGAAATGGAAAAGGACAAGAGGAAAGAACAAGGAAAGAAAGGAGAGTGAAGAGAGATGGTTGGGAAAAGTGGTCCAAAATGAGTATGGAGTGATATTACGTTTCTGGAGAGAGAAAGACTGAAGATCAGCGTGGCGGAGATATTCGGTGGAAGTAGTGAGTGGATAACGAGAATCGAAGAAGTAATATTATGAGGAGGTAAGGAGGGGAGGATAAGGTGAGAAGGGAAAGGTGGAGGGTTGTGCAGCATTCCGATATAGCGATGCAACGTCAACATTTTCCCCTGGCCTACATGGATAATTTGAAGAAAAGATAGTCGGCCGATAATTATCTTTAATTTATTACGAAGTCGGTGTAACTTATGGAGTTAGGTAACCCTGAGGAAATGCGATATTAATGTTATTTCCCATTTTACTCGACACACTATATTAATAAATTAGCCTACCTGATCATTAGCGATCCGTTACCGAATCGCCGATAAAACTAATTGGTCACCACCTAGATACAGTTTGTGTTTCGATTGTCGATATTTGAAATTAAATATCGCACCGTCCGCAGATTAGGCGATAGGACGATGGCGGGGAATGGTTGGTTTTGTCTGCTGGAGAGCCTTGGTAAGGAGTAGCTTTAGGAAGCGGCGCTCAGCGGAGGGAATTTAGAAAGAGAGGCAGCAGAGAGAAGCGAGGGGTCGAGAGGCGGGGGAAAAGGGACGAGGCGGAGGGCGATGGGATTAGATGAAGTTATTACTTTGCCAGTGGAGTGGGTTGCTCTGCTGCCTCTTCCTCTCATTTCTTCACTACCCCTCCGTCGACTCCTTCCTTCCAACCTCCCGCTATGCTCTTTCTCCCCTCTGGACTCCCGATGTCCGTCCCAGGCATACACAGTCAGCCACCCACAAACACGCAGGCTCTTGCTGGAAAGCGGACCTCCGAAAGCCAGACCGACCGACCGTTCTGGACTGGGGACCGTTGGTAGGTAGCTTGCGCCGCAGGGGGAAGAGCAGAAAAAGCCAGGCCACCGCTTCCACCCACCCTCCTCCTCTCTTTCTCTCTCTCTCTCTCTCTCTCTCTCACTGCATTCCCCCCACTCGGACTTCTCTCTCCGGTGCTCCCTCTCTATTGAATGAGCTGGAGGTAACGAACGATGCCATCGGGATGTTTGGTCTCTTGATTAGAAAAATACTCGCTCCATCTCTCTCACTGACTCCCCCCCCTTCCTCTCTCTCTCTCTCTCGCTCGCGCGTGCCAATCGTACCCAAAGAGCATTTTAAATGTTAACGGCAGTAAAATGCTAATTGAGGTCCGACGATCTCGCCGGTTTCGCTGAGCAAACAGCAATGTTTTTTCTTGGGGAAACCGAAATGGGAGGGAGACGAGGGGAGGATCTGAAGGTGCAAAAACAATAGAAAACTGAGGAGTCACATTGCTTTTTTAGCATTTCATTATTTTCTGGTGAAAACGAATGAGGATATCATTTTTTCCGATGGGGTTCAAAGAAAGCTGTTTCGAACGTGAAGCGCGGAAGTTGTGGCCTATCGCGTCATGATATTGAATTCTGAGAACTAGGGATTCATTTCATTCATTTAGGTAGTCATATTTTCTCAATAACATTATGCATTACTGGAAACGAGGGTCTTAAATCTATTTAATGATAATTGGATTACATATGGTAAAAACGAATACAGATGGAAAAAATCGAATCTCTCGGATAGAAGTAAGAAAACTATAAAATTATGTCGGTAAACTCGAAATATTTTGAAAAATGGACGTCAAGAGTGGAAATACGTACTTCAGTCGGCTCAACGTAAGATTTGGAGAGTCAATAAAAATCAAAATGCACTCTAAATTCAAAACAAACATGCCTGCATATCCGACATAAGTATTGCCGTTTTCTAGATGATTAAAAACCATGCACACAAAGCCACAAGTAGAATTTTACATAAAGATATTCTTATCTTGATTTCTAAAGTTATCTTAATGATCAAAAACACAATATTCATAACAATATTCAAACAAATTATGGCTGATTCCGAGATTATTACCAGTAAATGTGTCAAGTGCGGTTACTATTCGATGTTATTAAAATTTTCAACTAGTATAAGTAAAACGCAGTTTATACAAATCAAAGGGCGAATGCAACCATTATTTTTACAAGAGCTCGTTCAACGTCACTCAAAATAACTAATAAGAAAAAAATTACGGCTGAAATACGTAGCTGAAGCAGTTTAATCTGTTAAATGGGTACTACACCAAAATGGAAAACGAAATTTTCTGGAAATGACATTAAAGAAATATTCCAGAGAACTGAATCCACAAGCCGGATCTACGCACGGGTGCCCAAGCCACATTCGGTCGATTTCTCATCCATTTTCACATAGTAACCTAGAAAAACAAGGTTGACACAAATACAGGGTCGCACCCAAAAGTGGTAGGACTGATTTTCTCTAGCGCGAACGCAGCGGTGTATGGGGGGTCTGCCTGGCAGGGTAAGGTGGAGGGGGCTCTTAGCTACAGACCAACACCAACCTCAGTCGCCTGCGGGCTGTCGTTGAGTGAGGACACCGTTTTTAGTGAAGCAAGTGTTTTGTCCGCGTCGAAAAACAAAATGAATCTGAATTAAGAGCAACTTTATTCCGTGAAGTTTTGTGCGAAATTCGGGAAGACGGCTACTGAGACCCTCGATATGATCAAGCAGGCTTATGGGGACACTGCCTTAAGCCGTTCCACAGTATTTGAGTGGCACAAGTTGTTTAAAGAGGGTAGGGAGCTCGTTGAAGACGACCATCGCTCCGTACGGCCGTCGACGGCAAGAACCGACACGAATGTGGACAGAGTGAGGACACTGCTGAACACAGACCGACGCTTAACCAGTGAACAAATTGCAGACCAGTTGGGTCTGTCTGCCTCCAACGTCCAACGCATTATTTCACAGGATTTGGCCATGCGCAAGGTGTGCGCCAAGATGGTGCCGAAAATTCTGCTCCTTCTGAAAATTCTGCCGAAGCTCCTGGCCAAATACGGCGTTGCCACGTTGCCGCACCCGCCCTATTCTCCCGATCTGGCACCACCGGACTTCTTCTTCCTCCCCCTGATGAAAAGACAGCTCAAGGGACGACGTTTTGACTCGATAAAGGCCGTTCAAGAGGCTTCGACGAGGGTCATCAACGGCATCCCCAAAGAAAATTTCCAGCGGGCGTACGGGGAATGGGAGCAACGTTATACTAAGTGTGTAGCAGCTCAAGAAGCATACTTTGAAGATTACTAAGTCTATGTAGGTATATCGTCAATAAAAATCTTGTAAAAAAATCAGTTCTACCACTTTTGGGTGTGACCCTGTGCGTACCCAATAAAAGCATGGGTTCGGTTGAGCCCTATAAGTGGTGATAATTACTTTATACCTCCATGCCATAACTATTTATTTATCAAAGACAAAATACTAAACAACGAATTATCATTCGCTAAATAAGCAAGGCATTTCATTTGATCGCGTAGAATTATAAATTATTTCTGAATCATGGAGACGAGCCACACGCATGTTCCCATTAATATTCTGAAATAAGACAATGATGGTTGATTGTCAGTGATTTAACCTAATATCTGTATTTGTTTTTTATTTATTCCAAAAATTCAATTCATCTAAAGACTTACGTCATTTACCAACACATCATGAACGTTATTTTTTCCATAAAATACTTCCTATGGCCGTCGGGAGTCATTGGATTCCAGCCTAAGCCTCACGAGCGGCTGCATTCCGACTGTCATATGTTTCATCTGGTTTTCTTTTTATTCTCCTCAAAACCTTATTTGATCAGTTACCGCTTTCATTCCGATATTTTAGAATTAGATCACTATTTAAACAAAACCTTTAGGAGGAGGTCTATTCATAGTAACGTATATTTTGCTGGGATAACTCACGATTTGAAATGAATAGGTCGGGGATATCTTTTACCGGGAAAAGAAATCAATAAACAAATAATAAGCTTCATATAAAAATCATATTTATTCTAATAGAAAAGGTGTAGCACATAAACACATACATGTGGCCCGTGGGCTATCTGCTAAACGAGTTTAAAAATTAAAGATAAGGCTTCAGGGAAAACGTATGACATTAACTTGGATACCCGCCCACATATATTTGTTATATTTCACGATTTCCTGAACCGGATTGCTAAAGGCAATTAAAAAATTTCACATATCTGCTCAATATCTTTTTAATCAAGAAATTTGTTTGTTTACGTGTCTTTTAAATTAAATTACATAGGCTGAATTTCACAACATTCGGCTGCAGACTTACAATATTACCACGTCCAAAATGTGAGCAAAAAACTTCAAAGGGATTTTTACTTGCATTAAATATTTTGGATCCCGATCACAATAAAAAAAATATCCAAATTTTGTTTTGGAAATATAAAGAGTAGGTAGCGTAGCTAGTTCGACATGTTCGAAATTCCAGCTTCCATACGAATTTTTTTTTCAGTCCCCTATTTCTATCCCTCCCACAATCTCTCTTTTCCTTCTCATTATCAATCATTTCCCCCTCACAAATTTTCATCTCCACGTTCGGACTCATTTTTCCAGCATGCTAACACTCTGCACACGAAATAAAGCAAATATCCAATTACCGGATACAGAATTTTCCAATTCATTTGCCTTTAATCCCTTGTACATCCTTCGTTCACCCTCTTTCACCTCCGCTGTATTTATTATCGTGTTTTGTTACTGTTTTTGCTGCCGTAATTTTGTATACCCTACATTCCTCCCAATTTCGAATCCTCTTACAAATTAAATACACTTTCTCTTGTCACAAATACTTGTAACATCTAAAAATTTAATCCGATAAAGTATTAGAGATATTACAACCAACATAAATTACGATAAGTCACCGTTTTCCTTATTAAAACAGCCTACACAGTGATTACAGCACAGGAGTTGAATGGGTAATGATGAACGTCACATGCTTACACAATGCTCACAGGATTGCCATTGATTATTTTTGGCGGCTACCCAGCAGAAATCTGATCTAATCACCTCATTTACACGACAGTAAGAACTTTACCTGAAAATAATGCATAGACATTACAAGGCTAAAAATTCTCATTCTTCGGCTTTTGCGCATCAAAGTTCACCCAGCTGAGGTCGTTGTTTTCATTAATATTTTCCTATACCTCAAAATTTTATATGACTTCTTAAATACATCTCAGAACCTTCTTCACTAACTTATTCAAACTCCGTCAGTGACGTTTTCCGTTCAAGTTTTACGCACACCGAATCTTCTGATTATCCCTAGAGGCTGTCAATAGTATCTACCGCCCGAAAATTACTGTTAATCATATATTATATTAAAACTAACTAACAAAATAAAGACGAAAACTCTTACAATTTCCCTCTTAATAAAAGATTTCTTTTCGAATAGTTTCTATGTACTTAATCATTTTCAAGGGTTCACAAAATATACTTTTGCCGAAATTTACCTACCTTTTGAATATGTAATTTCATAAGATCCCATATAGATAAAATCAACCCTCTTCAAATCGTAAATGTAATATGCTTGGGTACACTGATGGGAATTTGTTCACTGATAACGCCATTAAAATTTAACATCGGCAAAGAAAAATCATATGGAATATAAATGTATGACTTGAAAATTGGTAGGCGTAGTTAAATTGGTAATAATCTATTGATTTCTCCCGATGGACTACAACCTTGACATGGTGGAAGGGCTTATGCGTTCTGATGATCCATAGAGCTGTTCTGGAATCACGTTAAAAAGAATTCTGAGGAAGATAACCGTGAAAGACTTCAATTATTATCACATCGGACTATGAATCGTGCCCGGAGTGAGGCAAAGTTTCGACGGCCGTCGAAAAAATAGAATTACAAGATAGGACAATATTAAACGCTGCATAGACATCTGGTACATTCATAGGCGCATATGCATGTGAGTTGCTAGTATATGTATTCGCATGTGTTTAAGTTAAAATTGGTTTTTCATAAATATATACGTCTATTTGGGCGTGCCCTGGCATTTTTTTGTTTTGCATATGGTTGCACTCTATTTTACAGGCAGAGTCCTCAGACCCCCCACCACGCACCTTCGCGGTGTCTTCAGGGAATTGTAAACATTTAGGCGTAGATCTCTCGATATTTCTCTCCATTTCATCTAGTAGTAACCAAGATAGAGGAATACTCGCGAGTTATACAAGCTGTAAAGCTTCATTAATAAGAGTTCCAACGTTTTCGAAGACGATCTTTTTACAATACTTGCTAATGGATCTACTTAAGATGCTAAAAATCACATTTTTTTCTCATCATACACCATCAGTGACTCTCTATTTTAATCAAAGACTGGACTTTGGTAATATGTATGTCTTAAAATTGGTCATTAGCAATTACTGCGTACTTGAATAACCGCAGCGATTATGAACATTTCTGGCGAAACTAACAATAAAATAATTAAAATTCTAATTAACCCGAATGCAATTGAAACAACACTTGAGAGAGAATTTGTTAGCTTATTGATCCAGTTCATTGCAAGCAACTATGATTTTGTTCAGACTAACAACTTTTATCAATTGCTCCAAAATTCTAACGTTCTAAGTATCTTCCTTATCCGGGACAATAAATTTCTATATCTGATTTCCTCAGGGTTCCTCAATAGCATATCACACCGCTGTGCTTCCTTCATGGGCGTCCCCAGTCGTTGGGTCTCCCAGAACCTCATCCTAACCAGGCACATCTATTGTCTTCCTTCACTTCCTCTTCGTGTCCCCCCGATGCTTTTTTCTACATACACCAATTGTTTCTCCACCCCATTATACCGCCATTACCTTCACCCGCTTAACTCCACCACTTTCGGTCCTCCTATTTATTTTCCGAATAATAACTTTTTTTCGCACTAGTCCGTTTATTCTTCATATATTCCTTCAGGGTAACGCTGGTACACGGCCAGAATCTTCAAACACACTCCCTGTATCTCCGTTTTCCATACTCCGCCTTCCCTCTTCCTATACCCAAAACCACAATGCCTTCGCTTTTCTGCATTCCCTCTGCCACCCGCTCAGCTCCGTCTCTTTACTCTTCCCCTCTTATTTTAAGTCATGTTTTCCCTCAGCTTTTTCGTTTTTATCCACTGATTTTTCATTTTCGCAGGCACTTGGGAAATTGAACCGCTTGATGAGTAACATCGATCAAGCCACGGCCCCTTGTTCCATTCTCATCTCTGGTTTAGCCCCCAACCCCTATGCACCAATTCCCCCTCCAGAGAGAACACCCTTTCTGGTCCAGCCCACGGATATAGGTTATACACCCCTTCACCCTAATTCCTCTTCGCTCCCCATCATCTCCAGAATTGTAACTCACTGACTAACCAAGTCAATACTTACCTCATTATCCATGAGATAAGTTTTTTCTTTCACTTTCATCTTGCGTTATACTTTTTAATCTTTTTAGCCGTTCTCACATCAGTCTATTCTGGTCTTAAATAAAGAACAAGCACGCTGATATAGTACGAATCACGCATTTCGGGGGAAAAAACTTGTGGTGAAGGATGATGTCAGATATGCACACATATACGTACAGTCGCACAAACATACGTACATATTCGCACATTATTTGACAAAAAATGTGTTTTTTTAAACTCACAATTGAATCAGCACAATTTTTCCCAGTGGGGCCCCAATAGTGATAAAGTCGCGTTTAATAACTCATTCATTTCAAAATGAACTAAATGTAACTTAAGATGGAATAACTACATACTCGTATACGATAGTCAGATAACCTGAAATACGAGAAATAAAAAAATAAACTTGGAAAATCATACATTACCAACCTAAAACCATGAGTTCAGGATGGATTTATATTTAGGTGCAAGAGTTAATTACGATGAAACGTATCATTCAAAATGGTATGGATAAAATGAGATCCTTCAAGATCACTCAAGGAGATAACTCGTAATTCCTGCAGAAGCCAAAAACTCGGGGCAATGCGTACGATCGTCAAGAGTTAGTTAATTGAGACAGTTATCAGAGTGACTGGATCAAAACATGCTCTCACTCTTATTTGCAAAATTCAAACGTAACATGTCGGATTTGCATCGCAAATTGGCTCGTTAAACGTATCTCCATAATGATAACAAAATTCAACAACTGGCTCAACTTTAATCGTTTATTGACGGATGTTTTGTTATTGGAAAACATCTTATTCCTTGAACTGATTGCTAGCATTTTGGAAAAAAATAAGACAGCCATATTTAACCCCATCTACCACATACACGTTTTTGAAAGGTACAATAAATAATTTAGTTCAGGAACCACCTCTTTCCATTTATCCTGCTTTTATTCCACTTTTTCGATCAATCAATTAGCAATCTACAAGGTATCTTTCATTTAGGTGTACTGCATGTTACTCTTCTGATGAAAGAATGTGTAATAAAAATCCACTGGTTTGAAAATATATTCGACTTATTCGTAATGTGCTAAAAAAATTCGCCAATTAAGTTGGCATTTATTTTGACTCTGAGAAAGCTTAACGAATCGATGTTATTGTATATAAGTTAGACAAACGTGTATACTTCTTTCTACAGATTTTCAGCGTCAGTGAATGTTTTAAGCAAAATTTCTTGATGGAAAAGAAATATGACGTAACATACTCAATAATAACAAGGTTCAATGAGAAATAAAAGTAGAAAAAGGAAGCCTCCGATGCTTCATTATTATGATCTTCATGAATATTTATCGTTAGTATTTAATTATAAAATTCTGTTCTGACTCCCCAAGTCGGTTTGAAAATCCATACTCTTTTAAACAATGTATTGGGACGTAAAATTTCGAAAATCCGTTTCATAATTAAGTTTTTAAGAAGTTTAAATTACATAATATTAATTGTTTCTGACCACCAAATACTACTCTTGTAAGAGAATCGTAGGAATGGCCAGTAACAATTACCTTCTTTAGTTTTCGCAGCTTATTTTGTAAAATCATCTTGAAAATATATCTAAGGCCATTTGAAAAAGGCTAACCCTCTTATTGAATAAACCGTAAAACATGTGGATCAAAATTTAAAGAGCACTACTATGTTCCATGAGAAATAATGTACAACGGTGATATTCAAAGATGTAGTACATAAAATAGTCCCTGAATTGTGGTGTTTTATGAGTGAGTTGGTGACGAGGAAAAGCAGAGCAGAAAATAACAGTTTCACGCAGTTCGTAATTGGTGCTGAAAGCTGATATCAACGATATAATAGAGAGACAAAATCTGGAATTATAGAGGAGATCAGAACAAATAAGGATCTCCTGGAGTGATTAGTACTCGTAAAAGGATAGCCATATTAAAACGTTACACCTCTTTAGCAATTATCTGTTAGAAACAAAATAGAAGTTAGCAATCCTTGACGAATATGTTTAACAAAGGCGTAGAAAAAATAAACAGGATTAAAATAAAAGATTTAACAACGAATAAGAACAAATTAAATGAAAAATTCTGCTTATGAAGCTTAAAATTGAGGGCTGGACGTGTATACGTATTAGAAACTGCGTAGGGACGTATATTTCAAACGCAATCTTCGGAGAAATCAAAGCTACTAAGTTATGCTTTAAACACCTTTTTCCCTCGTACGTTACCGCATATTTTTTTCAGGAGAATACATTTTCAAGGTCCCTCTTTACATATATTATACGGAAAGTTAATCTCTACCATGACTAGTGTTTTACCAGCTCGCAGACTTGAAGAGATGGAACACAACAGAGCATAGCAGCTGGAAACTGTCTATATTGTTTTTTCTTAATATGTTATTTCATTCAACATTGTCTGTATTATTTGCGAACGGATTAAATTTACTTTACTAAATTTTGTACTTGAAAGATGAAATCCTAAAGATGTTGAGCCTCTTTTTTTAAACACGTACACATTATCAGGGTTATTTTACGGAAAAAATCGTGACCATTAAAAAAATTGGACAGGAGAACCCGGGAAAGTCGTGGAATTTATCAGCATGGCGCGGAAATTTTAATCTCGTTAGCATAGGAGAAAGTGTGAATTCATTGTAGGTCTAATAAATTCATTTTTTTGGACATAATATAGTTTCATATAGCCAAAACATGTGGCATTCTGCGGTAGTAGCCAGGGATATATGGATTTACTTTTACTTCTCAAATTCTCACTCTTAATTGTTTCCATGCGGCCTTTAGGTCTTATCCACAGGGAGAGAGATTAAAAATGATAACGAGTCACGAAGCAGAAAAATAGGGTCATTTATATGTAAAAATATTTAGGGTAATTTTCAAGCTTACTGTCGGTGTAACGGAATATGTAAACATTTCTTTACTCTAAGAAGGCTAAAGCTAGGCCCTGTATCAACCGATCGATCGGTTGAATAGTTTGCTCTTTATAAACACTTTTATACTACAAAATCGTCGTAGAATGGCAAGAAAATAAAGGAAGTACTTTTAAAGTACCAAGAAAAATAATATTTTAAGTTGTAGATTAATTAATTCCTATATAAGTGCGCATTTTTGCCAGAAAATATATAATTTAAATTTTGTTACCAGACACACTGCAGTCAAAACCATTTCATACAAAAAAATTCCTTCGTGCCTTGCCTACTTTGGATTAAAATACGTAAACCATTAGGGAAGCTTTCAGTATTATTTCTCGTCAAACTGAGTTTTTCATGTGCGTAATTCTTTACAATTATTGTTATTGTTTGTGTGAAGGATCATAGCAACTAATGTTATAGACTCACGGTAAGAACTACTGTATTCAGGATTTATCTGAAATTATATGATCACATGCGATTTATTGATCCACAATTATGTTGACACTATACGCAATGAATACCATTACCATCAAAAACACTTAATCTCCCGGTTACGAAATATCTTTAACGCGAATTTGAACTATTTGCTTAACATATTTGGGAAAGAAAAAAAATCATATTTTTTCAGTATTTACCTATATGTAATAAATAATCCTCCGAAACACAAGTGTGGAACGAAACGAACTTTGCCTTTCTTTCAATATTTTTTTTTACAACTCCAGTAAAATAAGTTATCCAAAAAATGAAAAGGTTCTTATGGCTAATTGCCTTTTTAGATAAATAGTTGAATTAGTTGAATACTTGTTACAAGTACTAAAAGCGCATGAATTAATAACCTGTCCATTAACTTATTAAATATTTTTCAAAAACTCTTTTAAGGAACATGATACATTAATTGAGATTGAAGTAAGTTTTAACAACCATGATTTTGTCCATATGGAAAGAGAGCTGGGGCATTTTCGCAGAAGTGTGGATCCATCAACGCTTAAATAAAGCCAAATCGGGTATTAAATATGATAAAACATCAAAAGATTACCTTATTACAATTCAGGGAAATCTTCTATAATAACTGCGGTAGCAATTGGCCAACAGAGAAATTACTGAGAACCTGATTATATTAAAATTTGAGATTGCTTTGCAAAAGATCTATTCACTTTTCGGTAAGAAAATAGAATTAAAATTACGCTCATGGCATAGATTTTGTTTCAATTTCATTACGACACGATAAAGATCAGCACGTAAATACTTGGAATTTCAATGAAATGAACCAATAAAAATATGCGGTTTCAATTCTTCTCCCCGTATGAATTTTCACAATTTTCTGATCATTATACATTTTGGTAATGATAAAAGTTGACAGAAAGGCATATATAACTAGGTACATCCTATACTCTTCTTTGAATATTCCATGCAAGAATGGTATACCCGTGGAAAAATGAAATAGCCAAGGCCGTAAATCTTGAACTTAAAAAGTTTACGGTCAAGGATATTTCGTTTTTCCATTGTCCCACGGCCGTAGGTAAGTACGTTTTACGTTTACATGGTATTTATGGTTACAGTTAAGCACTCGTACAACAATATACGCACGTAAACATATTTGGGAAACGCTAATTCATTCAAATATGAATAATAGTAATGCAAAACTTTTAAACGTATATTTAAAAAGATGGAAGGTATAACCCTGTTTTTGTCATCTTTGTGTGCATGAATCACACATTGTATGAGTCATATCGCGTGCTAGAGTTCCTTAACTAGACTTCAGTGTTCCCCAGGACATCCGTCTTTGCGGGCCACCAGCTTATAATTACATTTATTAAACCATAAACCTTTAGATATCACTGTAAAACTCATGGGAAGAAATGAAACGCATAACAAAAGATCTCAGCCGTTCATTAATTACAACAATAAATCAATTAATCGAGTAAAGCGAATGGTTTCAGCATTAACTGTTGCTGTGATGAAGATTAAAATTCTGGTTAACTCCGTGAGTGTTGTTTAGAATGGTGTTCACAGATATTCCACAGAATTAAGATTTGTTTTTGATGGATGCCTTAGGAGCCAAAAATCACATTTCTAATTTTTATGAAGTTTTTAATATGCTTAGCAATTTGTAGCTACATATGAGAAATTCGAAAGAGATATGACCTCACGTCAGCTTCGAATTGCTCCGAAGTGAGTCCAAATTTCGAGATCGGGAGTAATGTAGCTCACGTTTCCAAGGAAAAATGCCCTGAACCACATGAGCTACGACAGAATATGTTTCTCCGCATACCTTAGTAAAGAGCCAAACGACAAAAATAAGGATAATCCCTTTTAATACAAAATGAAGCACTTTGACCGAATGGCATAAATACTTCGATTTTTTTTCTTCCAGTGAATATGAATCAAATATTGTACACAAATAATATGATACCTAAAATTTACGGTAAGAAAGTAAATAATAAAATACCGAATTTAGTCTCTAATTGACTGCTACCCCGAAAGGAAACGGCATGAATGTACGTACACTTCGCACCAAATGCAATATCACCAAACGATCATGATCTGAAACGTAAATATTTATCAAAGACACTGCAATCGGTGTAGTTGGAAAATTCAAGACAGCTTGAATTTGAAACACTACCTTAAGTTAAATTTTGCTTAGCCGAGTTTCGTGAAGAGGTGAGATCAAAATATCCAGAGATCTGTTTTAGAAAAACAGTAGTTTACGAACCGATATGCATTATTTTTACCTCAAGAGAATATTTCGGAAATCAAAGACCACATTAGAAACATAGCAGGCCATTGAAACTGTTTTTTTACCCTATTCGATAGAATAGGGTAGAATCAACTGGAGGGTCTTTTACCCACTTGTTGTCCTATTATCAAGCTTCATTTAGAATTTAAATGAAAAAAAATAATATTTTCAAGCAGATACATCGATTTCATCAAGCTACTTATAATTATTGAAGCATATGCAATTGATTAAGAGTACCGCGGAACGTTGCCACGGACAAAGAAAAGTCATTATTTTTAGGGCTGATAGGAATAGAATAAATAAGGCAAGGATTTCTAAGATTCCTCCGTCAAGCCAGAGGTTTTAGTGATGCATTATGGCCAAACTTTAATCCATGAGACCATTTCATTCTAAACTTAACCATCATGAACGAAGGTAAAAATTAGTCTTGCCCTTCAACGTTCAACAAAACTGAGTTTAAAGAAATACTTAAGATTAACGCTAACCAGATGCTTTAAAAAGTATTATTCTTAACAGTTACAACAAGTGGGTACATTTGATATCTTCATAAATTAATGATAAGCTTCATATCTCACATTATCATTAAGCAAAGCAGCTACAAAATGAGAGGGTTCACTTCGATCCGTTCAGCGTACGCGACACAATACATTTTCAGAGATCTAGTCTTTCTGTGGTTGAGGCAACCATATTGATATAAAAAAACCATAAACACAGTAATCTACTCTAAGGTTGGTTTGGTAGGTGATGATAGAGTTCATCCGGTACTAAGCCAAACAATGGACCCATAACTAAATGGTTACTGATCCTAAAACTGCCTTGGGCAAAGATATTTTATTTTCGTGTCATGTTTTCTATCAATATAATTTAAACAGCACGAAATTCCATTGGCTGTTAGGGAATATGCCAAGGATTAAAAATATATCAATGTGTTATCAAATTCTTGAAAAATTTAATCACTGACATTCACGCAACAACACTGAGACTCTGTATTTTTACTCCCCAAAAATAAAAGATGACAGTTTCTACCTCGTGAATCGTTAAAAATTTTGGAATTCTAAACATTTCGAGGAAGGGATATATCTTATCTGCGGTGATAGCCAAACTATTTTAACTTGACTTATCCTCTTCTCTCTGCGCCGGCATATCTCTTTCTTTCAGCAGAACATTCGACGGCCTTCATCTTTTATCCTCAAATGAAGAGAATAGTCCACCTGCCTGGTCATCTACCGGGGGCGCGGCGGCAGCCAGATACAAACATTCTCGCGTCCATTGGACTCCGTCTAACCCGAGGCCGTTTGAGAGGGCGGAGAGAGGGCGAGGGGGGTTGTTGGGGTGAGGGGCGGGAAGGGGGAGAGGAAGGATCTCACGGTGGAGGAAGCGGCATCAGAGGGCGGAGAGAAGACGGAGGCACCTGGGTGGGCTCATTACGTGGACGAGTGGGAGAAAGCGCGTAGCCGATGTCGGGAAGGATGGGGTAAGGTGGACTGGTAGGGTTGGGGGCACGGGAAAAGAGAGGCGGGCAGTCGTGATGAGGGGTAGACTTTAAAGGAATGGGACGTAGGGGGGGGACGGTGGATGGGGGGACAAAACTGGACTGGTATATGGTGGGAGCGGAGCATAAAGTATTGGTGGGGAAAGGGGTATCAGGAGGGAATAAGCATGGGATAGTTGGGTGAGATTGGGTGGAATGGATTAGGAGGGGAGGCTCGGAAGAAATGTTGGAGTTGCGGGGAAGCAACGGTAAAGATTCAGGTCCGAGGCACGAGTTGGACGAAGAGTTACGCGCTCGGGAAGGGGAATGACTCAATTTTCGGAAAAAATAATTTCGTGTGCTGTCACTGAAACTGATAATTTACTCAAATTCACAATGATATGAGGACTACTTGGAGACAGAGGTATAGAGTAGCTGAGACGGGCTTTGAGTAGCTGGAAAAGTAACGTAAAAAACATAAATTCCATTTGAAAATGCAATAGAGTGTTTTACGGTTTGGAATGAATACCCACTGAGCCTGCACTAGCGGGTTTATCAATCAATACCTCCTTTAATCATTTATACAGATCAATTCCAGTCCTGTAAGGTATTCATATTTCATTACGATAAAATTAGGTGACAACATAGAACTCATTCTTCCTCATGGACTACATTCTTGACGTGGACGATGGACTTCTTCGTTCTTATGTCTCCTAGAACTGTACTGGCGGTAGCAGTGATATTTGCTCCTGTTAGGGTCTCCCGTTAGGGTCTCCCATGCCAGAGAGGTCGACCAGTAGGAATCATAAGAAAGGCAGTATAGTCTGGTCCTCAGTGAGACAGCTGCGTTTAATCCAAGTGGGAGTTCTAGTTGAGTGATGGTGTCACGTTAAAAACATCATTGAGGAAGGCAACAGGAAACCATATCAATTATTATCTCATGAGCCGATGATGGACGAGATTATTAAAACCGTTTTACAGAGTGCATGTATTCAAAACCTACCTTCAGGGTAGAATACCAAAAATGGAAATAATACACATTGCATCAAATACTTTTTTATTCTTCGAGTTTATCTCTTAGCGATTCGAACTTCGGCTGTCATCATTCTACATAACTTATTTTACCACCCCACATTTCACCCTACATTCAGAACTTAGATACCTCCCATTTGTCAATAGATCATCAGCCATCAATGACAATTTAACATTTAATACTTTAATTTTCCTTTCTCTCTGATAAAACGCATTATTTCTAACAAACTACTCTCTTTAGTAAAGATTGCTTCTTCATTAAAAAAACAGACGTGGTCTTCCTTATTTCTACATTATATCAGAGAGAAGCGGACATGAAATCCTCAATTTCATATACAAGTCTTATTAGGGATCAGAATACACAATTCTCAATAAATGAAGGATTTTTTCAACATAAAATAATGAGCAGTGCTCTTTTGCTATCTTGATTCCAGCCTCACAACTTAAGAAAGCAACAACATAAACGAATAGTTTTTAGGGTAAAAAATGCGTATAATGTTGCGCTTGCTCGTACAATCAGCCGGTATCATGGTGAGTCTCCGGTATTATGTTGACATCTCTCCGAGGCGTATAGTAGCACTCGTAACAGTGCATTGGTGACGTAAGTATATTCTATACCCGTAAATTTATAGCCTCACAGGAGCTACTCCTATCTCCATGAACTTAATGCATGCTGTTCCCATTGCGACTCCGATTCACTTCAATTCAATTTGATCGGGTAAAGGATCGATCCTGTGTAAGTGATACGACCACGGATAAATTGCCTTCAGGGGCCCGATCCGACGCGAACAAATAGATTTTTTTGTTGGGATCGTCTAGGGCTACCCCACGCACTGCAGCATGCGTAAGTGTAGAGGTGTGAGTGAATGGAAATACTGAGCGAGCGGGATTAGAAGAAGAGAGGGAGTGAGGACTGCATTACAAAGATGGATAGGCAAGAGACGGCAGGACAGATGAGAGGGTGGAAAATTGAAGCAGTAGCACGTGTGAGAAAGAAGGCGAGAGAAAATAGCCCTCGGAGAAGGAACGTCCTGGAATCACGAAAAGACGGAGTGGGAACAATAAGGAAATAACCTAGAAAAGGAGACGGCACAAGAAATAACTGTGTAATGTTCCAAAAGTTCCCATCGAGGATTCATATTTCGACGTAATTTCCAGAAGAAAATTACCCTCGTGATAAGTACACACTTGAAACTGACGCGTCTACGTTTAAATTGTGATTATAAAATTAAATTCGCATAGAATATTAAAGCCTGTCTGCCTATTTTACGGAATTATTGCACGCATTGCGGTTTGATAAACCCGAATTTATCTAAAATGTGACTTTAACATTTCAATTTAAAAAATACAGACTTTTTGACTATCTTAGTATTATTATTTTTGTAAGCTTCGGCTCTAGTGCCAAAGTTGCAACTATTGCAACCCTTTATGGAACAAAGAACTATCTAATATTTAGAAAATTACTTAATGATATTTAAATCTGGGAAGATGGAATATTATTCATTATAATGGAGACGAAGATATTTTTATACATTCTTGATGCACCTTCAACTCCTACAACGGTCACCGGTTCTGGTATTACCATGCACGGTTCATCTTACACACAAGCCTATCCGACCAATTTGGGAGATCATTCGTGTAGAAAGAGAAATAGGGTCGTTAACTTATTGGTCGTTTGGCGGTCAACAGGAACCCGATTCTTTGTTTACGAGTTTCGAAAAAAAGTTGCAAAAAATGTGATAGGGTATGAGAAAGTGTTATCAGGTGGAGAACAAACACGTGAAAAAAACAACATATTTCAAATTGAAGATTGAAAATATATGTATATTAACTCATGTCTTAAATATTCCACGATTGACCGTCACATTTACCACAGCAATATCTCTAGTCACATGACAAAAAATCTAATATCATTTTGGTTAGCACCAACGCTTCCGCCAATAATCACATTGGGGAATTAAATGGATGTACGAGTATTCTAGGGTAGCACAACAAAAAGTTTGAGAGAAATATGGCATGAAAAGGATACAGCTCTCAAAAAGGATAACTGTAAGTCACACTCAAGATATGCATTTAAAATAAAGTATTTTGTTGCTTTAGTTTTCCAGCAGGTCAATGGTAGCTTTAGACTAATTATATACCCAGTATCGCAAATTAAATCAAATATATCTTAGTTCAAACCTGAGTGCGGAAGTAATACTGGCTCAAATACTGGTTTCAAATTTTAAGGGATACCTGCAATAGTTAGACAGTGAATTTCCATCATAACTGTATGCATACACCCTAGCGAAAATTAGAAATTTAAACGAAAAGGGTTGTTTTTGACCTCTGATGAAGAATAATACACTACTAAGAGCTAAAAAGTTTGCAGAAAATGTATCGTGAATAATTACACACAAAACACGTGACACAGAACATAGTCGGAATGGTAAGAAAATGAGAGGCGTCCAATGGAATAGCGTTTTGCCACGAGGCGAAAGAAAGGGTAAGTGGGAATGGGTTGCAAACAAGGAGGAGTGGTCACGAGTGGGAAGATAATGGAGGTGCAGAACAGGAGATGTGCTAGGGGAGAGGGTTGAGGGGGCTACGGGGAAGAGACGCATGGTGGCATGAGAGGACGTGAGAGGAAGGGAAGCTGGGAATGAGGTTACAGGAAGGGTAGATGAAAAAGGACAAAAGAACCCCCGGAGAGAAATGGGGACGATACACTGCCATTGGTGAAGAAGAAATTGAGGCTAGATGGGTGGACGAATAAACAGACTAGGTAGCCCAAGTGCTCTTACTATGGAGAGTCGAATAAAAATCGTGAAACATATACTTTTAGCCTTGTAATTTCTTTAATATAAAAGATTATCAGTAATATTTTGCTCATAAGCACTCCAAATGGTGTGCAATAGAAATATTACAGTACTTAGAAAGTTAACGATACTTCCAGAGAAACTATGGCTTTAACTGCTACCAAGGTCGCTTGTGTCAATACTTATTGTAGGTAACTTGGTCAAGGGGATTCTCTCAGGGAAGTAACGCTCTTTTGGAGCTGTCTAGTTCACATGTAAACTTTGTGGAGTAACAGAGAGGAATCACCAACTTTTATTCATTGGTGAATTTTGTCATGTCATATAGTATTGCTCCTTTTTGGCACCATGCTGTTGTGAGACACTCATCAAACCATGGAAATCACCATTGTCAACAGTGGGATAATATACTTAAATTTTAGAGCACAGTTAAGGATTTCACCTAATTCACCCTAGTACTATCAAGAACACATGATAGCCCAAGGGTTTGTATTTTTAAGCTATAGAAGTACATAGAATGATAGTCATCCATTCTCAATTGTTATACTTTCTTCTAATTAGTTTGAATTCATTTTCAAATTAATCCAACCAAATGCCTCCACAATTTTCTTGTTTTTTCTTTTTCTTCTCCTGAAAACCTAATAATTTTTTAAATTACGCAAATACTGTTATACATGTGTGTATAAGGCTGCTGAAGTCATTAACATTCAACTCTGTAAAAAGAAAAAGACAAATGAGATTTTACCCGCAAATATCGCTCCAATAAATAAAGAAAGCCGTCTCTCTCTTTATATAGTGTTGCAGACGGGAGTACTTTAGGAAGGAAATGACTAGATGAAATTTTCCACCACCACAGAGTAGAGAGACATTAACTATCATAAATTAAGTACTCGTCTACAATATTATTCCCTATTTGGTGGGTTTTGTGGTTTAAAAGGAACAACCAAAGAGGCTTATGCCTCTAACATTTACTAAAATTCCTTCGAAGAAAAACCGAACGTCACTTAGACAGAAGGCGTTCTATACACATATAAATAATATGACCTCAGGTATTATAATTATCTTAACACCGGACATCCATAAATCATTATTTCGCCTTACATATCCGCGTTTAAATTCAGACGTATTCTCTATTTCAGCTGTACGAATTGCAGTTTATGTGCGGATCGACTGCGTGGCCGTATTTCATTTCATTAGCATGTATGTAGTTGGCGGTTGGTTTTGAATAAGGATAGGTATATATATATATATATATATATATATATATATATATATATATATATATATATTCGATGGATATAATGCAGGTCATGCAGGTATACTACTTTTCTGCCTTAGATAGTAGTTTCCTCGGGCTATAGCTAATGCTCGGTTAAAGATTTTTCATTTATACGGGAAAGACGTAAAGCGGAACGCCGAAAAGGATTCAAGGACTTCTGTTCTCCAGCCGTCATAAGAGAGCGACCCCGGAACGGTAAAGGAGAGGGGGTGGAGGAAACAGGGGTGAAATGGAAAGAGGGATACGTGGAACAGGAGAGAAGAAGGAGAAAGAGCGAAGGGTGATATGAGAGGAAGAAGGGGCGAGGGGACGAGAAGTGGAATGGGACATAGCCAAGGGGTATGAGAGGATTGGAGAGGGTGTTAAGGGTGCGAAGAAGCGGGAGAGAGATAGAGAGAGAAGGAAGAGGGACGGGGAAGGGAAAGTGGCAGGGAAGAGTGGGTGAGGGGGAGGCTGCGATGGGTATAGTAGGAAGATTTGCTTGGGAGATGAATGGGTTGCGAATAAAGCGAGAGGACTAGGGGAGGCGCGGAAAGCGTGAGTGGATTTAAGGGGTTGAGGAGGCGGGCTGGATATTGAAGCGGGGGAGGGAAACAAAGAAGAAACGGACGCGGCGAGCGAAGAGAAGAGGCCCGGGGAGACAAAGGGCGCGGTGGGGAAGAGGGGGACTGGAAGGGCGGGGCTGGGCGGCGGAGGAAATTAGAGCAGGAGAGGGGGAGGAGAGGGAGGATGTGAGGAGCCGGAAATGAGAATAGGGGTGGCGACTTGTATATATATGGCCCCAGTCACTTCCCTGACTCGCCCTTTGGCGATAGAACCCTCGCCCGATTCCTCCTCCCAGCCTCATTCTTCGTTCTCGGCTAGCCAGGGGGGGGGGGTGAGATGGAGCATGCAGACGCAGGCGATGCGAAAATGCAACGAAAGCCCCTCTCTCTTTTAGGCCGATTCTCACCGAACGGGATGCTGAGCACGCCATCTTCCTTAGCCTTGCGCCTTCGAGTTGCCAAAGCGGGTTTCAATCCCTCGCTTCACGTAGAGGACGAGCCATGAGGTCGAGAAGGGAACCCTACGTAGTCTCCAAGCTCCTGTCCAGTGATTTATTCCAGCTAGGATGGATCCGGAATGAATATTTATGAGTGTCAGTTTATTTCAATCCTTTCTCTCATCTAGCTGATCAACTACGATCAAATTCATACGATATTGATTATTTGAGACTTTATCGTTATTTTAACAACCTTGGAATAATATAATATTATTTTTATAAGGTAATCTACCGGTTACATGGACTATAAAATGGACATGTTGGGAATACTTGTGCGTTCAGATGACCCCTAGACCTTTGCTGGCGGGAGTAATGACCATTGCTCCTAGTCACCCATGCCAGATAGATCGATGGTTAGGAGCCAGACGAAAGGTAGTCCACGCAGCGTCTGTTCCTTAGTGAGGCTGCTGCAAAGACGTCTGACCCCAGTGGGGCGGCCATTGAGTGATGGCGTCGCGTTAAAAACACTGCTGAGGAAGGCAACGGGAAACCATCTCAATTATCATTCCCAAGAGCATAATGAAGGAATAATATACGAATGTAAAAATTGAAACCAACAGTTACGTTACACAGATGAAAAGGAAATGGATACAAACCCTCACATGCTCTTGTTTCATAGCTCAGTCTTTGGAACTGGTGTATTTGGCGTGCGAGAGGCTTACATGAGGATGTCTAACAGGGCATTCTGCTTCCTCACTTGCCTTAAATCCGTTGAGAGGTGGCCTTCAGAACTTCGTTGGGCGAAGGAAACCCTCCTCTTCGCCCACTGATTTCATTAGAAAAATGATCCGAGTGACTTATTGGATTAGTGTTACACTCTCAACAGCATCCGAAAAGGAGAGGAGAATGTCTTCAACAAATGTTTGTTCGATTGCCTCCACCATGCAGATATTAATTCATTATCCATTGATAAGCGGACTACACTCTGATCACTTCATCTAAAGAATTCACACATTTAGAAGAACACATGGATATGAAGAAATATCAACTTGAACAATCGTATCCAATTACCTAATTCCAAGAATTTCTAATCAGACCTCCAACGGAGTCATAATTAAATAAAATCAATTGCATTGACATAGTGATAAGGTAGTTTATATAGTTAAAGGAGCGAATAATTTCAAATAACGTAAAAGAGGCCATTAGCACGACAAAGACATTTATTGGAATTGAATATTGTACTAACTTCAGTAGACTACCGAAAATTTTGCTACTATGAGGTTATTGGACAACGTGGAAATTCTTATCATAGATAATAATCTTTAGCATAAATCCTTTTTGAAAGAACTAGGTTGCTATGAAAACTATTATTTTTTCATCACTTTTAAAGGCTCGTTTCGTCCAGAAAACATGGATGAGAAGGAATTCGACATTAGCGATTGTCTATATATTCCGCCTAGTTTTAAAACGTTTAAGAGATGAAACTCATAGAAAATTCAGAAAAGGGCGTTCAATTCATAATGAGTATGCATACTAATCGAGACAAATAGTTGAGACAAACATTTTTCAGATGAAAATGGTTTTTAATGGCCGGACTTGGCCTCAAAACACTGAAAACTAGATAGAAGCTCTTGTTTAAAGGATCGAACATTCCGAGACTCTTGGATGTCAGTATTACTTGCTCTACAAATTCTTCTAATGTAGATATAATGACAATATATCAAATGAGTGTACTCAATGGAATCAATAAATGAAAGAAAAGCGGAATCTTCGGACATGGATGTAGGTCACCAAACTCAAAGGGTATTTCTCCAACAAGAAAACAATTCTGAGTTGATTGCCTACGTTAATTTGCCTTACTTTTTCACTGACCAACCTACTCTCCTCCAAAAGTATACCGCAGATACATAAAGGTCATAGACCAACGATTAGTTAAGAGCCATTTGTTTCTTTTTCATCATTTAGAAATTCTCAAACATCTGTAATTCACAGAATTACACACAGCAAATCTTTCTCAAAATATATTTAGAATAACAAACATACAAAACTAACTGGCCGTTACATAAACCACAGCTGGGTTCAGAGCCCACAGAACCTTTATCCTTTAAAGCATTAAAGCTTACTTTTACCTTACCTTGTTCAATTATGCCTAATGTTGCCCCGTAAAACAACTGGATTACAGAACAGATGGCAGATAATATTAGCAACATTTTTAAATCATCCATAAAATGTTACAAAAAAGACTATAAGAAAACTTTTATTTATCATTCATGCAATACATATTATCATAAAAAATACTGTTATATGGTTTATATTTTATATGAGGCAATTCATTTTAACCCCATCTTTATCAGATGATATAATTTAGAATAAAGAATGCTGTTAAAGTTTTAAGTACTAAATTTTATAGCTGAATATTTTTACCGAGAGATGACACAAGAGGTAGCTTAACCCGATAGGCATAACTGGGTTCATGAGGCTTCCGAAACACTGGGCGTATCACCTACTGTATAACATACCTAGAGTAAAACAGTTTCAATATAAATAATAAAATGGAACATGCATATTGATACAATTTTTGGCTTAATTATAAATACTTGTAAGCAGTAGAATGGTTTTCTCAATCTTTTATTTACAGTTCGTGACTGACCGTCTACGTCAAATCCACCTTGAAAATTTAAATTTCTCTTTTTTATATGGCATGCAAAGAGTTCGAGAAATTTTTTATGCAGCAGGAGAGATTAATTTATAATCCCACGGTTATAATCATTTCGGAATGAGAAAGCTCATCTCACAGTTTAGCCTCCATTTTAAAATTTAGGCGTAATGAATGTAGTAAAGGTGGCCATAATAATAATAAAGATTTGCTAGTATTAATGTAAACACTTCTCGAAAGTACCCTTACAAATTCCGGAATGAAAACGTTACGGAGCAATTTAAGCCACTATTACGACCTATAAACGAAGGTGAAAAAAAAGTGAGGTAGGAGCGACCGACGAAACACAATAGTCATTGGTAAAATAAAAAGGGGGAAAAGGGCCGGCCATAAAAGGGAAATTAAGCTCTCAGATAGGTATCCTATGCGGGAAATTGGACTAGCAGGATAGGGCTCATTCACAGCGGGGGCCATTTCCCGCCCAAAGTATAAGGGGTGGCGTGGAGGAGGGAGAGAGGGGGAGGAGTGGGGGAGGAGGTAAGGGAGGTGCCAGGGAGGAAAAAAACAAATACTGGAATGGCGTTAAATAGCAGTAATAACCAGCTGGGAAGTCGGTACTGCTCCGCCGAATGGAATGTAATGGAAGAGGGGTGGATAATGGTACGGGAGAGATGCGGAGGGGGTGGTGGGGGGCGATGAAGAAGTGGAAGGAATATAGAGAGAGCGAGGGTAAAAAGGCTTGCACAGACCTGTAACGGATGGGAGTGAGGGCGGAGGGAATCGAGGAGCGGACATAAGATTGGAGGTGAGATGAGATAGGTGGCGGTGGGCAAGGGTGGAGGAGACCTGCGTTATAATTAGCGCGGGGTTATGGATGGCAAGAGGGTTTCAAGTATGAAAAAAGCAAAAAAATAAATAAAATAAAATAAAAACAAGAAACCTTTAGTAAGGCAAACAGAGAGATTGAGGGAGACAAATTGTGAGGCTATCGTAGGGAGAGCGGCGGACGACGAATGGCGGATTTGGAAGGCCAACCCCCAAACCCCATGAGCGTCGCAGGTCGAGAGGGATGGGGAGGGATCAGTGGCAAGGGGATGGGGGGAATGAGACTGCGTTATAAAAAAAGGGGGATTCGCTCGATAAGAGCTGTCGGGTTTATGCACGCCGAGTGAGGGAGCTAAGAGATCACCAGAAAGTTAACGCGAGAAAAATATTGCGGGGCTAAGGCTTCGCGTATTACCGGAGGCATGGAAGTGCCTCTGACTGGCACCATTACATCAATAGTGGGACATAAATGAACTCTCCAGCAGGGAGAAAAAGCCCTCCACTTAGAGCAATTAATTGGTCTTTAGGGGAATCAAGAGCCTAATAAAGAATTAAACATTTTCGATGGAAGTATTGGAAATCACCTGTTAAACTTCTAATTCGAATCTCAAATCTAAGGGGGGAGAAAATGAATTTTCCATGGAAAGGAAGATAGCAAAAACGAAGCATTTAATGAAAACTGAATCACCTTGCTATATACTAAGGCTTTTGATCCTATTTTGAATTAATATCATTTCAAATACACGCCGATATCAAAAACTATATCCTCCATAATCTAACAATTTCAGATCGCAGAAATTATTCCAACTCACGTAAACGGTAAATTAACCTTGAAAATACACACAGTCACCATACTCTTTAAACACAGCTACTGGATGATTCAAATGAGATACCTGAGTAGTATATTTGTAATTCTCTATGCAAACATATTCTAATAACAACTGAGGTTCATCCCTATCCCAAGTGATCTCCACGATCATTTACGAGGAGGAAGAGATCGCTATGTTCTCAGGAGAGCGTTTTCACGACGACGTGTGAATTTCCATTTTCCGGAAAGGGGTAAGTTCATTTCTTCACTAGACCACTTCACTATTACTCTGCCCCAAAAAGATTTCAAAATGAAGTTAATGGCCAAAATATCGTTAGAATTCAGATTCGAGGAGGATATTAAAGTGCACCACCTGGGCAATGGGGCCTACATCGATATGCGATTACTCGACAAACCACGCCTAATTTCTGAATTACATGCACCAATGATTCATATTCGTCATTTTGCGTAAAAAAACCATTTAATGTCCTGAATAATTAATAACCATTGGCCTTCATAAACAACAGACGGTTTGATATACCAATGTACAAACCAGACTAAAATTCATTTAAGGTTTATCATCCCGCGAAGTTTTAAATTAACCAGCTGCATTTACAGCCCGATAAATGCAGTATGTTAATAACACAGAGGCCATTAATTGCTACGAGCGATTCGTCGGTGACATCAGAGCGCGTTTGAGAAAATGCGGCGTCGAAAACACGTGAACCCTGTTATTTGAGCCAATATTAATTTCCCTTTCGACTGACCGCAAGAACGGTTTTTCTTTAGTTGACGAGGTCAGGGTGGTTGAAAGAGCGTAATTGTGTGGGACAAGTAATATGCACCTCGGCGTAATAAGCCGGAAATATGTAGAGAACAATCGTCGAAGTTGAGGGAGAGGGGCGGGATGGTAGAGAGGGTCAGCGGGAAGTTTGGTTAAGGACCCAATTTGAGGGGAAAGAAATCGAGATGGAGCTAAATGAAAGGAAATTAAAAGAGCGAGATAAGGAAGGAAAGAGTGAGAAGAGAAAGGGGAACGGAGACGCGTGGGTATACCCAGGAGGAAAAAAAGGTCTGGAAGACCAGCGGCCATAGGATCTTTTTTTGGAGGTACGTGCAAAGGTTTAGGAAGGAAATTGAATGGAAAACAGGTGCTGAAATCGGGGTAATGATGCGAACGGAGAGAGGTAGAGATAGTGGAGTTATCAAAAGAAGGCATTCTTTTTGACTTTATCCGTTACAGTAATCCAATATGGGCGACTGCGGAACCAAACTGAGCGAATAATTTTATGAGCGCCACGGACCGCGGGATATCATAAAGGTTTCAATGTGCGGGAAACGCAATATAGGTTGCTGCCGCACTGGGGCGTTCATCTGAGAGTACTGGGCAGCTTAGAAAGAAGAGACAGCTAACCAAATGACCGATAAAACCCTTAACGTGTAACCACGAGGTAAAACAGATGATATATTGAACCAAACGCTTGCATAGTTGAACGTTCCGGTAGAATTAAAAATATAAAGGTTAAATCCATCGGTAATCGAAGGAAAACCTAAGAAGAGGAGCTTAAAAAATTGGCAATCACCTCTTTAAAAGTTCTACTTTGCAGAAAAATATTAACTAGAAAATTAATTTTTTCTAGGATAGTGGGGAAAATTAGCAAAATCGGAACACAAGCACGGCTTTCTAAAAAAAAAATTAATATGCATCTTTGTGTAAAAAATTTTTTTCTTTCCACGTTATCCTCTTAATATTTTTAGAGCGAAATAATGTCTTTATAGATGCTACTTACTATATAGCCTAAGTCCCTAAATCGCTCATAGATATCAAAGAATAGAACATGCATGCAAAAAATTTGTAACAAAAAAATATAAATTATTAATATTTGATTTAGTTAGATAACTAATGAAACGTGGAAACTGAAATCCTAAATTAAGTAAGAAAAAAATTCAAACTTCAATGCTTCATCGTAGATCTGCCAAGTCCCCGGGACATCGAGGAAATTCAAGCGGTCATTGGATTAGCAAATGATTAAATGCATTCTCTCTAATCCCCCTCCTTTAAGTCAATACATAAAAACATGAATAAATAACATTAAATATATCCCCGATAATTCGTAAGCCTATAGCACCACAACCATATTATCTGTTGGTAGTAAATGAATTATGCGAGGTGAGATAACAGTGAAGTATTTTTAAAAAAACAAACGAAGGTGATAAAATTTGAAAAATAAAACACAAAGACATGTAGTACACGAAATAACGGTGAGGAGTGAAGGGGAAATAAAACCGAGAAGAGAGACAGAAAGAGAGGATTTATTTAAAGAAGAAGAAAATGAATGCGGGAGAAAAGGGCGGGAATAAAATAACTGCCAAGAGAGGGAATTTGTTGGCAAATGGAAACTGATTAAGCCGGAGGGCGAAAGAGAACGAGGTTGAGTCGGGAGGGGAGAGAAGATGAGGGGCATGGAGGGCGAGGGAGGGCAGAGGGAGGATGGGGCGGTGAGGAAGGGCGGGATGAAGGTGGGTTGGGGGGAAGGGAGAAAGGAGGGACAGTGATCTAGAGTAACTGGCGAGATGGGGGACGGGAGGCGGCGGACGAGGTTTCGAATGAGGCACGTGCGGAAATTAAAGGGCGCAGAGATGTGAAGGGAATGAGTGGGTGGGAAGGGAGAGAGGGAGAAGAGGAGGAGTGGGCGGGTGGTTGGAGAGGGAGGAGGAAAGGGAGGAGAAATTAAGGAAATGAGGAAAGAGGTAAATGCTCCGAGAGAGGGGTGAGAAGGTGGGGGAGACGGTAGGAGGAGGGATGGGGAGGCCAGCAGAAAGAGGAGGGTGAACGGAGGCGGGCGACCGGGCGGGGGGTGGGAGGGGGATGGTGCAAAAAGAGGAGGGGAAAGGGGAGGAAGGAAGGGAAATAGTGGAGCGAAAAAGAGCCGTATAATTTTTTCTTTAATCTCGAGGAGGCGTTGGAGAGGGTGTGATGGGAACGGGGGAGGGGCCAAGGTGTGGGCCAGGGGAGGATAGGGCCGGTGATGGAGTCCCAACCTCTAATCTAATCCCGCGCTAAATCGTTTTGCGAAAGGGGTGAAATCATTTTCGCTCTTGCTCCGTATAGCGAAAGGTCCTAGAGTCTCGAAAGAGTGGGGGGTTTTGAGAATTCAAAGACATTATTTGTCACCTTCAAGAATCGTTGCCATAGAAATTTGATTAACTCTTGAGCCACGGCAAACAACGAAATTAATTTGAGTTGATGATGGGCTTGAATCATAAAAAGAGTTATGATCGGTGGTTTAATTGCTTTAAAACTGTCGCAAGACACGTCGCACTTTTATTATAAAACGTTAGGTTCTGGGAAGTAATTTAAAGTTTCACACAAAAGCTAAGTGGCACAGTTTTCGTGAATGCATCCATAATGTGATTAAATGTGACCATATGCTACTAAATCAACTAAAAATTTATATTAATTATTATAAGATGAAATAATGATATCAGGGGTATTTTGACCATGAAAGAGGCATGGATCAGTTGCTTATCTTAATATTGAGAAAGAAACTTCTCACGGGAAATTATTAGATAAGATATACCAATCCTAGCAGTCATCTTATTTGAAGGATCCTTTGTGATTAAGCAAATTTCAGCTTGTGTTACCCTCATAGTTTCTTCATTTACTGCAAAATTCATCACACTTTAGGAATATTGCAGGCATCAAAGGACGACATTAGGTTCGGATTAACTGCGTCAACATAGCCATGTGATATAATAATTCTCGCATGATTACTTCTGAATAATAATTCTAGCAACAAAGCCAAACTCACATATCCCACACCATATTTCCAATCGGAAATAGCAGCTCTTTTGTATGATTATAACGTGGATATTCATTCGTTAGTATTGGAATATTTTTTGGAAATAGAAAATTAGTATGCGTCTGCTTTATGCAAATTCTAATCAAGACTTATCGTCAAACATCAATCATAAATTCACCAAGGAAATAGAGATGGAATAAAATACATAATATCCCGTATGACAAGCAGACAGTGTTGCAAAAGGATTAATCAATCATTGAAGTTAATGTAAGACCCTGCCACTGTACTTGCAGGAAATATTTTCATGAAATATCATTTCCAAATTACAATAACTATTCTTCTAAAATAATCAGCAAAATATTACGAACGATTAGGGATTCGACCAAAAGCCAATACAAACTACCTGTATAATTCCAAAATTTTTTCATAGGAGCATTATTAAAGGGCCTTGTGGCATGTGTAACCCGAAATTTAGTCAAACAGAGAGTCCTTTTAAATAAAGAAGAATTTTATGCTGGGGAAAATCTTTTTGTGCCAAAGCATTACTATTTTCCTAAGTTTTTCCATTAATTGAACGCAAAGTAAATAAAGTTATTCATCATTACTATGGAACAAGTAAAATAACTTACAAAGTCGGAGTCAACAATCTAAAGGGAATCGTGATAATTTCAGCATCAAGGTATTTAATCATTCTCCAAAAGGAAAAATAAATATCAAACTTTACGCAGGTCACGCATATTCAAAGTATCCCACTTTTTCTTATTCCCTCCACCTGCTAACATGTTAAAGCAGCGTCAATTACGGAACTTTACGACCTATACTGGTGCCGAACATTTTCGGATATAATGCCCACCAATTTTGTCTAATATTTTATTGCCTTCGTTTTCAGAGGTACTCGATTATTTACGGAGACACACGACAGTGGTGAACACTATTTCATGCTACACCCATCGGACAAAAAGCCACGTAATAGAAGCGGAGTTTAACGAATTTGCACAACTAAAACAAATGAAAAAGAAATACAAAACTAAAAAAAATTGAATAGCCAATGTTTGTGAACACCACTTAAGAGTGTATGGTTTTCCGGAAATTTCGCTGAAATGAATAGAAACTTTATAAACCTTGAAGTATATAAATTATAGCACAAAATTGTTATTTAAATGCATCATATTTTTCAATAGTCTATTCAGCCTAAGGAAAAACCTTTTGAGGAGTTGTACACTACGAGTTAAAGCCATTTTCTTATACAAAATTGTTACCAGAAAATTTAATTGATTTTGGAAAGAAAATGAGAGAGAGATGAAAATATTTATATTTTCCATTTGAAAGAAAGTAATGAAATATCCAAAACATATAGATATTGGAAACAGTTTCCAAATGCATACCAGTCGCCTCTCACAGACATAATTCAAAATTCATGTGATGAAGGTTGAAAATGGTATAGGTGGTGAATAATATAAAGAAGAAGTTAAAGAGTACGTAACGACATTTAAAGGTCCACCCAAAAATCCCATCTCGTAACCTTACCAGACTAATAAAACAGAAGGATAAGAGGCGTTTCTCAGAGTTGGGAGAATCAATCATTACCAAATGTTTCGGATGGCCAACATGAAGAAAGAAAAATCTATCATTGACTTAATGCGGAGAATGAAGTGGGCCATTTTTCAGGATACGAATAAAAATATCTGGGAAGGAACTAAGGACAAGAGACGGACTCGACGGCTAGCAGGATGAATGTTCACATTGGAGGAAGATATCTGCAGAACACGAGAGCAAGAGAGAGGGAACGAAGGAGAGATACCGAGTGAAACTATTGAAGGAGCTAACGTGGACGGGAAGATCTTGTGGTGGGGACAGGAGGGAGGGATGAAGAAAGACGGAGGGTGATAGGTGGGGCACGAGTGACGCGGAGACATTACGGGGGGAAGGGGGCGAGGAAAGCCCAGGGATTCATAGAGGGCGGTCGTCGGGGATGAGAGGAAGAGGAGAGACATGGGAACTTAAAAGGAGGAGGGAAACTTGGGCTGAGAAAGAAGGGACGATGCAAACATTTCAGCACGCCCACTCTGCCAACGACGGTGGGAGGATGAAAGGAGGAAGGGAGGGAGATCCTCCCCCTGCAAGTCTTTCTGGGGGGAAGGAAGAAGGGGAGCAAGGGATATCTCTGCAGGGATACAAAGGGAAGGAGATACCTAGAGGAGGAAGATATTGGGGAGCCTAAGACGAAGGGGGGAGGGAACTGCTGGGATTGCTGCTGAGCGGCATAGGGGAGTGGGAAGTAGGAGGTGTGGGTCTTTGGTCCGGGGAGGAGGAGAGGCAATGTCGCTTGCGACCAGATTGAAAGGAAGGAATTTCCCATACCTACGCGACGTATCCCCTTTTCACGACCCCATCCTTTACTAGTCCTCCTTCCCCTGGCTCCACACCCCTCCCTCCTTTTCAATATCCCCTCCTTAACTTCCTCCTTTCTTCCCTTCCCTCCTCTCATCTTCCGCTCTTCGTCAGCTCCCGTCTGTGCTGAGCTCCTCTCGAGCGTCATCACGTTCTTTCTTATTCACTAACCTACTCGTGCACGTTCTCAATGCCCAGTGGAATTTCACCAACTGTATGTTTCTTGTGACTTGGTATGTGTTAATAATTAGGTAATGGTTTCTATAACCATTATTTCCGTGGCTGCAGTTTTTCATGGAAACGACTAATAAAAATAGCTGTATTATATAGTCGCTCATATTCCTGAAAGCTTAGTTTCATCGCGACAAGTGGGTATACAATATTTGTGGTTTTTTTGCCACAAGTAGTTCTGCCTATAAATATCCTGTTGAGTCTATTTGATACACCTTTCACAGCGTACCCCATGGTTTAAGAACATATTTTGACATTTTAAATAATCTTTCGAAAGAGAATGACTTTCACTACAGATGAAAATAAATGGGTAGTCAGAAAATAAAGAAGCATTTTTATATTTTTATGAAAGGGTAAATATCTGATTATGTTAGCAATATTTCTAAGAATAAACACAGACAGCTGTTACTGTCGATAGTTTTTTTGCATAATAAAGTGCATACAAAACTTAACTATCACTTCATTGAATAGTGCTCTAAACCTTTCCATTATTCGAAGTAACTAAGCTGTTTAGATTATAGTACCTCAGGTTCTATTTTATTTAGAAAATTTCTTCGGAAATCACAACTACAAAATAGTGATATGAAAATTGCTTGAGGACCCAATGGTCTTATAATTGTAAATTTACAAAAATACGATGATTTATTACGCATCGAATGCTCATTTCCGGGTCTTAGAATATTCTAAACAAAATAGTTATTCATGCGGAAAACCAGTGATTCTTCTACTAAGGAGGATAAATGCATAAGGCAAAGTTGCCTTATGCATTTAAAATATTGGCAATATAAGCAACCGCCAAAATTTCAGCTTGATCGTTTCTTCATGTTGAAAGTCAGTGGAATACTGTCATTGCCAATGGAGGAACAAATTAATCTTCGTAAAACCCACTGTAAATATAAAGGTAGGCATGCACTCAGATCAAGGCCGGACCATTTTTGCAGGTGAAACGACGCTCCCTCAAGATCAAGGACCGCGTGCCAAGGAGTTAATTTAGACTAACCAACGTACACAAACGTTGGGGAATGTTGATAAGGGCTGCATTTCGCATGAAATTTCCATCCGTCATTGAAGAGCGTTTGCGGTCCCGAAAATTGTACTCAATTTTCGTTCAAAGGTGTTACAATGCATTTGTATCAACGATAGCCAGAGGGGAGTACGTTTCAATGCCTTGAAACGCTTCCAAGGACGAGGTATGAATGCAGCAATTTACTTATGTAAAATGAAAATAATTAAGCCTAGTCCCCACCATGAAAGTTTACCACCCCGATTTTCTTTAACTGAGCCTATATGCTTGCAGAGGATATCTTGTAGTGGAATATAGAACACCAAATGATTTCATGAGAGAATGTGAAACATTTAAGGAAAAACTTAAGGACCACAGATGCCAAATCTGAATAACATGATTATTTAGCAGCACGACAATGCAGTAGCCTACAAAGCGACCGTCAAAAAAAAAGATTTATTTCACAAACTTAAGCGAGAAATGTGACCACAATCCCAATAAAGCCCTACGCTTTTCCTCCTGCGACTACCGGTTTTCCCTTTAAATGAGAAAATAACTTTGAGGAAAGCTTTTTACCGAGGAGATATCTAAGATCATTCAAAATATCTCTGTCAAATCGAAGGGGATTTTTCTCTCGGCATAAAGAAATTTTGCGTCTAGAAAAACATTTGCTAAAATAAAAGTATGCATAAAAAATATATATTTTTTCACAAATTGCCATACGATGAACTGACTGATGAATACCGGGAGAACTAACCACGATTTTCCAATTTTTTACCCTTCACCATTTATTTAATCAACCAATACTAAAAATAAAAAAAACGCTAAAAATAGTTTAGTTCATGCCATAGACCACGGAATTTTTTCGTAATATAAATGAAGAAAATTAGAACAAAAGGTTCAATACGGAAAACCGGGGGTCATATTCGTGACGCAAAAGTTAAGCTAATTAGGAAGGGCTATCAACAAGCATATAGATCAGCATTAACGTTACAAAATTGCAGTAAGCCTTCAGCGTACCCGGACTGAAATACTAATGATAGTAGTCATCTCACGCTTACCAGTTCAAGAATTAAACACAGATATGAAAGTTATTATAGCACAAAAATAAATAGCTCACCATGAACGAACAAAATCAATAAATGTATTAAATTTTAATAATAAATAAATATATACACTACCCGTAGGAGAATACAAACTCTCAACTTTCTTTTCCAATTTATAGCAAACATAATGGATTACGCTTTCAGATAAAGATGCCTATTCAGTTAAACAGTTACAAGACGGCGAAGATGATATTTAAGGTCCTCTCCTCAAATCAACCAACCCACACCTTTAATCCCCGCCCCGTCCCAGAACCACTATCATGCCCGGCAATAACTCTTGATTCAAAACACGTTATATTTTCAAAACCCGAACCCCAACCCTCCCACCCGTTTTTTACTCTCTCCCACTAATTCCCTAATCCTCGTGCAATTACAGCAATGTAGTTTTATCTTATGAAGTGCCAGCTATGCCCTGCCTTCTATATTGAACAGTGTACCACTTCCCTAAATATTAGAATCAATAACCACCGCCCCTCATGCAAGAATTCTTCCTTCCTTAGGATGCTCACAATCCCAAAACACGCCTCTGAATATAAAACTCCCATTTATAAATGTTATAGTGTCTCCATTCTAGCATCCCTCCCACCCTCCACTGAAATTCAAAACAATAGAACAGGCATATATCTGGCTTTATCATACCTGGAAATAGCCAGGATTTATATCAGACACGAATTACCGCGATTTCCAGGTATTTTCATCCCACCCGCTCCTAAAACCTTACATGTCAATCCCACCTTCCCCTCCCAAACCTTTCCCCGCCTTCCCCTTCCATCCAGCGTCCTCGTATCCTACTATTGACAACTTCTCAGTTCCTTTTATCTCTTGAGCAAGGTGGTATGACCACCGAAAATTCGGAATTGGTGAGTTTATTTTTTGCGTTTCTCCGTTTTTGTTCGCTAGTGTTATCTGGGGTTCGATTCCCTGGGTGGCCTCTCCACTGGGCATTCTTAGCTTCCCGGCAACCCTAAGCTTCCCGACCACCCTCAGCTTCCGGGTCACCCTTCAACCAAGCTGTGATTTTTCGGGTACCAGATTTCCTGGGAAACCATAACCGGCATAGGGAAAGGAACTGGCCCCCCTATCCAGATGTGTGAATTACCATCACCTGCAAAACCGACCTACGGGTTGATTACTGTGTTTATAGTTTATATAGATGCTTTTAGGTATTAACATCTTTGTATTGCCGAAGGGAATACAAGTACAAAAAACATTGCTGTTATATTTGTTAACATATTTTAGAAACTTACATTAATACTCTGTAATCAATCTCTATGTATTAAGTAAAATTTAAATGTTGACTGTGAGAATTTATTTACTATGGCTCAAAAGCTGACTAAATAATACAAAAATACTTTAAATACTTTTCAAATAGACCCAGCATTACAAAAGGTAAACTTTCCTTCTTTTTACATTTTCAACACTAAATATTCCCATTAAAGTTCATCTCTTTGACTGTGTATATTTTGTTAATTCAAATCTATCATTTTAGACTTTTCTTTGTTTTTCAACACTCGTGAAATTTCCAACACAGAATTTTCAGCATTCTCAAGATAGTTTCTTTTGTTTTCAGTACTTCATTGTACTAATTAATTCATAACCTATTGAATTATTTAAATGAAACACTAATTTGCAGCTATTTTTGGTGTCTACAAATTTGCAAGCAAAAAAATTGAATTACATCAGCTCCCATGTATTATTAACAGATATCTTATTTAGGTCATGAGGGGAGTGAAAGAAAACAAAAATAAATACATCAAGTCCAAGCAAGCAATAACGAAAAATCTCATGCTGAAGATTCCGGATTACGAAAATGTTAACCTCCCTAAACCGCTCCAAATCCCCATTCACCGAGTTTAATTACAGCCCAACGGATTGGCCGAACGCGTAGGGCAAACAGACAAACTGGAACGCCCAATTCGAGGCACTGAAGGAGAGGCCCGGAACACTTACCGGGAGGGGAAGGCGACGCACAAAACGTCTGCGGCAGCTCTTCGGATTTAAACCCCCGGATCCCAGGAACCGTCCCCCATCACGACCCCCTCGCCGTCCCCAGCCCGCCTCGACCTCCTCTCCATTCCCCGTGTCACCTCTCATCCACCCCCTTCGCTCCCACCGTCCCCCTCCCACTTCACCTCGGGCAACCTACAGACGACCTCCTCTCGTCATCCATGATTCTGGATAAGCCCATTGCGGGAGGTGGGCGAATAAGGCGGGGGTGCAGGAGGGAGGCGAAGGGGACGGACGGTAGGACCCCCAAACGGATTGGTTAAAAAAAAAGGAAGCGGTAAGTCTCTCGAGGGAGAGGATGTTGGGTGTGGGGAAGCGGATGAGCAAGAGGCTGGGAACGGAATTCGAGAGGGTTGAACGGGAGGCTAAGAGGATGAGTAGAGGAAGTAGGGACATGAGGAGGGGGCAGGAGGAAAGGAAGATACGAGGATACGCGAAGAAACGAAAAATATTATATGGAGACTTTTGATTAGGTCGAACTTAATTAATTCCGAATTTATTAAGCCCGATCATCGACTTTATTGAGTCGTAGGAAATCGAGACTAAATGGTATTCTTTTTGCGCTGGACCAATTCCATGAAGCCCGGAGCTTTTCGGCTGTTACCTAAAGGAAAATAAATAACTAACATCGAGGCGATATCCCATTTAGGGAGAATTTGGCCATGTCACTCTTATTCCAAATCGTAAAAATAATTGTAATGCTCCACTGATATGCATTTAATCTACCGTGGAGATTCATAGATGCCTCAACTGAGAAACTTGATCAATCAGGTGACCTTCTTTCGTTCGAAAACGTTTTGACGGTGACCTAACTCGTATGGCTGAGAGTTATATAGGATATAGATGATTAATTGAACTTAGAAATACATTTCATTAAAACATTTTAAGCGTATTATGATTCAATGAACGAAACGAATGAAAGAAGAGATATTGCTAGCCGACAAGCAAACCCCATGATTGACAACAAGCACCGGTAGCTTGCCCTCCGGGCTTCGATTATGACCAAATACCCAAAGTCTGAATAGTAACTGCGCAGAGTTGAATTCAAATGCACAAGAGAATAACTTTAAATAATGACCAGTGACGAGATATTAGATACTACTTTTATTCAGTAATACATGATATACCGTTAAAGACAAAACCATAGTACGCAACAGCGGAAGAACTAGAGTGAATTCTCTTGAAATAATTCTCAGACAGTAAAAACTGGAGTTTTTCGTTTATTCGGTAAAAACTATAAAAAATACTTGAGAAAACGTTCATAGTGATCATGGTACGGTTAAATACTTTAACTACAGTTAATTTTGTATAAAATTTCTCTGGATATAATGAAATGAAAATGTCACCATCTCTCCAGATAGTGAGGACTCGATTACGTGGAAAAGTAGTAACTCCGATTGATATGGCACTGATAGTAATGACATCACATAACATTTCAAGATGGTAACCGGATTTAACGGTGGCGCGAAGAAATCTATTTTTTCCGAGAAGGCATCAAGAAATATGCACCATCGATCTCATTACAATTCTCACCTCCATTCCATTCCAGGTGTTGCGAAGGAGCATTGATGGGAAGTAAGGGAGAGAGCGACTAGAGTTCGCTAGAAAGGGAGAAGACGCAGGCTCATTTCTCACGGACGGAAATAAAGAACTAAAGTGAGCGGGGGAATACAGAACGTGATGTACGTTGTGAATCTGAGTTTGTGAGGCGTGTGGGGAAGGGAGAGTAAGGTGTGCGAGGTTGGGAGATTGGTCGGAGTGGGCTTCCCGTCTTGGCCTTGCTTACGACCCGTCGCGCCCGGGACGGACTCCTCCTCCCGTGGGAGACGAATTAAGCCTTTCCAGATGTGCCCCGCAGCCAACGCAAGGAAATAGGTTTTTAGGGCGCTGAGCGAGAAGGACGAGCGAATGGAATTTACATTTCCTGTGTGAAGCAATAACCTCCACGAAACAGACTCCGGCAATTACAAATCTCGTCGAATGAGTATTTGCATGGCATTGCGAACATTTCCTGATTCGTACTGAAGACCAATCTAGAGGTAAATTACTCTCTCAAAACTATCATGCGTCAATAGTTTCATGTACGCAATTCTCCACGTAGAATTTCAAGAAGCATGGCATCGAGAAACGCGATAAATGTAGACTTGAAAAAAAATAAAATCTGGTATTTTCTTTCATTTTCAGCCGATAAGCCAGGGTGAAATAAAATATGGAGAGAGAGAGTCCTTCATGTTGACTGATATTCCCTAATAAAAGTGACAAAACGTTTCCTCTTAGAAGCTACCTAAAATAATATTTGCTGTGATAGAAATAATAATTCTATACAACGTTTTTAAAATTGATAAAAACCATGCTGGGCTCAAGATTTAAAGCTACAGGGATTCGTTACTGTATTCAAAAGTTGCTAAACTAGGTAATCTCTAAATTTAACAATCAATACATGACCAAATCGATTCTCACTGACTAACATTCGCTTCACAATAACTGCTTGGCACTATTCAGCAGTTGCCTCGTCACTATTTAAGAATACTGCACTAACGTTCAACCTTCAATGAATATCTTCACTGACTCCTCCATTATTTTCTATATTATTCAACTTATTTTTGAAGGATATACTTTTACCTTGGTGGAGCATTTAAACTGAGAATATTTACATTTAGCAAATTTGAATCAACTCTCTGTGCTTCACGATTGACTTTCATGATCAATATAATCGCAGCAGGCATCCACAACTTCATTATGATTATGTACTAGTTTAATCAATTGAAAGAATTGGTGACCAGCAATTAAACATTTTGACAAAGTTAAAGCATATATAACTGATGAGTACGAGTTTCCTTCATTATTTTGGGTTAAAATGCCTAATTTAAGATGTATTACCGGATCGATCGCGTGGGGTAAGCATAGTTATTTAATATTTAAGCAACTACAACAGAATAACTTAGACGCATTAGGAAATCATTAATATTTTGAAATGAGTAAGCACACACATAGACATAATGGCTGCGTAGTTAAAATTTTAAAATATAAAGAAAAATAAATTATTGATTTCACCTTGAACAAAAAATGAACAAGATATTAAAAGCTTTCCTCCAGATGTAAACTTCCCTGAGAGACCTTCACATGTGGATAGGTGTACATAAAATCTAACTAGATACCAATATCACTCAGTATCGTTTAATAACATATCTATTCACTTAACAAATATTTGTGCAATATTATGGCTACAGTTATCAGAGATGACAATAATTCTTTAAAGAATTAATTATGACAACCCACCTATTACATCTGTTTAGTTTGGGACATAAGTTACGGAATTTTCACATGACAAGTGTACATTTTAGAACTATTTGGACAGTGCACTATACTTATATTTTAGGTGGTTAGACGGACCAGATAAATAAGTCGAGTAAAACCCAGTAGAGAGATGTACTGAGTTACCCTAGCTTCCATCAAACAAATACTGATTATGACAAAACCAAAGCTGAGCACATAACTCGTAATTGATACATATTGTTTCTTTCAGTCCTTGAATGAGAAATTCACGTTTACAATGAATTATGCAGCGAAAAGTCGGTGTCTCATCACCCAGAGCCATCATAGTTACTTTAAGCGCACGGCTAAAATGTAGGAAATTTAAATCAAGTTAATTACATGTTCTTTAAAAAGGGATGGAATCTCTGGCGATAGTATGATATGATACGAGTAATATTACTGGGAAGAGAATCGAAGGCATGAAACAATATTCAAATATGAGAATTGTGATTCAGTAAAATTAAATGCTATTAAATGAACACATCGATCATCCTTGTTCCAATTCCTCAAGTCCTAAATATCCTGAACTCAAAAAAAAAAATACTCCCGTCAGAAATTCCGAATTTAGCAATACCTTTCGTGAAGCCACCGATAAGGAAGGATAGTTACGCCTCGAAACACATCGGTTAGAGGAGGCGGGGGCGCTAGGTCGGTGGACTCTTGTTCATATAACTGACGAGCACACAAACGCACGCACAAATACAAATACACATACACCCACACACTGAGGATTCCGCAACCCAGTTCAAATGTTTGTCCCGACAACTCGATTGATTCGAGCGAGGGAAAACAAAAATCGCGCAATGGCCTGATCGAGATGGACGGCCGGCGATTGGGGCCGGCGAAAAGACCCAAGGACTCGTGAAAGGCTGCGGCAGAAAATTAAAGAGAAACAGAGAGCAAACGAAGAGGACGGCGGTGGCGGCAGAAGATTCGATGGCCCCAGAGGGACGGGGGTGAGGGAGGATCGGCTGAGGAGAGGGGGTGTGGTGGGGCGGGGACTTGTTGGTGGACGGTAGGGGGAGGGTAGCGACAAAGATCAGGTAGTGGGGATCCCGGGGAGGGCAGATTATTGCGACAGGGGAAAGAGGGGAGACAGGGAGTGTGTCGCCTTGTCGAAGGCGATGTCGGTGGGGGTGGCAGAGTTTGGGTCGGGAAGGTCGGACCGAGGGACAAAACCTGACAACCCCTGCGTGCCACGGGCGCCGACGGACATCATTCCGGTCGCTTGCCGCGGGAAAAGAAGTTTTTTGAGGCGGCCGACGACGCTAACCGACGTCACCACCGCCACCCAATAAATTGGTATTCGCATCTCGGCGCGGAAGAAAAAGAACGTGCCGAGTTGAAAAGGAAGAGAAGAGAGGAATCCAATTACGACGGAATCGGCGAGAGAGAAAGAGAGACCACGTCCATTGCCAGCTCCCTTTCCCGTTCCGCAAACCTCCCTCCTCCACGGTCTTCGCTTTAATTTTCTCCTCATTGCCGCGCCCTCTTTCCCTCGCATCCAAACCCTCCCCCCATGGCGATACTTCCTCCGCGCACCTCTCGGGCACGCGTCAAGGAGAAAAAAAATAATATATCGAACGGGACCAAGCGTTCGTTGAAAAGCAGTCATTAAAAGATAGACATCGATTCAAAACACTTGTCTTTTCGATGATTTTTATCCGATTGATTTATTGGTTACCGAATTCTCTTTCGGCTGAAGAAATACTTGTTTATTTGTGATTCTTAAAGACACAATTTCGTATTTTAGTCCTCGCATAACCTAAACTACGGCATACCCTCGATCCTTACGGGAGAAACTCTTCTGTCAACCACTTATGTGACCGTTCGCAAAAAGCATTAAAAAAGGCTGGAAAAGTCAAATGACAGCATTAAAAAAGAATAACCAATTTGCTCTGATAAAAATTAAAACACGAATGATTATTAATTTTTAGATTTCCACTTCTTCCACCTAGTCATTAGAAATAAATTCATTGGGCATTGCATTTTCATGGCCACGGGAAATGGCGATCTCATTGATGGCGTTTCAAAAACAGTGCCGCTTTTAATTTAAAAATTTCGAAATTTTATGCCCCATAATTCCCAAACTAAAGGTTGCCGGCACCTCTTTCCAATTCAGGACTTTGTAATGCCTCATTACGCGATATGATTAAAATAATAAAAAAACCTTCCACGACGAAATTTACTGCTAAAAAATTCTGCGCCTTTTGAGGCATTAAATTTATTTTCTCCTTGCCTTGCCGATTCCTTGAATTTCCGTCCCCCTCTTTCATCTTCTTTATTACATCTGCCTTCTTCCTTATCTCTCCTTTTCTCGATGGATCCTGCCCTGATACTTAAGGAAGTTTTCGAAACTTAAACACCGATGTGGAGCTTTCATTTATTTTCTCTCGAGCTCCACACCGAAACGATCAATATCTCAACTGAAAGTTTTCCTTCTTTTCACTAAAGAAAAACAGCTAAGAGCAGGAAAACACCCATGACCCTGACTTTTATTACATTCATAGTTTTTGACGTAGCTACGGGACCACACAATTAATCAATCACTTCCCCTACGGTCAAAATTATATTTCCACGAGTTTAATGTTAAAAAATAATATTAAAAGACGTCTCAATGGTGAAGCTCATAGCTTTTGCTATTAAAGCTTAAGGAAAAGAAACGCTGGCGTGAAACAAGGAAAAGAAAAAGAAACAAGGCCCTACTCATGCCAAGTTTTATTTATATATTTTTAATCGCAAACGTTCCATATATTCCACGAGGTATGTCCTCGAATAAAATAGATAATTTGCATGTAATCACCTCATATAATGGAATTTAATGGAACTATTGATCAAATATTTTGATAAAGGGTAAATATCAAGTGAATTTCAAGTAATAAACGCTAAGCGAACATATTTCTATAATAGTCACCTCAACTAAATAATATTCTGGGCAGTATTGTTTAGACAACACTGCCCAGAATATTCCGTTGAATTAATTTAGCAACAATTCATATAACAGAAGATGCATAACTCAATTACTCACCACTACTACTCAGTTCTACCGAATGAGTAATTAATTTTTGCATTCTACAGATGAATACAACTACTATTTACTCCAAAATATTTTAAAAGACACTTTCTCAGTATTATTCAATTGAAAAACTTATTTCCGTATGGGGATTACTACATGGCCATTGCAATTCATTCATTTGAAGCTCTAATTAATTAATTTCATCAAATTTATCATGGAGGGAGGCCAATTTTTAATCCCTAAATGTCTTCAATTCTTTGTTTGAGTCTAAAAATATCAATTTATTCTATTTATTGTAATAAATAATGTTATATAAACCGTTCTACATAATTATCGACAAATAATGAGTTCGAATTAATTTAGTAATTTTTCTGATAATATTGGCATTTTTGAACCCTATATTACTTCTCAGATCAAAACAACACAGTGGTAGCACGCGTAATGTAATCGCAACACGCAATGTGGCATTCTTTTTCATCAACATTCATATATCCTCACTGATAATTACGTACGAGTTTACGCCACTTCTTACCGCATTCACCACTAACTTACTCTTCCTATTCCAGGAAAGCAGGGCCATTCCATTCGAATATGACACGATATTCATGTTTAATCACCCTTCACTGCAGACTAGGTCCTCTGTGCCTCAAAATAAATCCCTAAAATCCTCATTTCCTTCTCTCCGTTTCCATAGAGCCATTTTTTTATTTTCCTCATTTCCTGCGTCCTCGAGTCCATTTTGAGGAGGCTCCTGGCTTCATTCAAATCTTTATTCACGGTCTTTTCAATCGCATGATCGTTTTCCGCCTACCATTTGAGAGGCCTCGCTCTATTTGAGGTATGACAGAGATTTTGGGCGTTAAAGCATTTCAGAAGGAGAGTACGTTGCTCCGGGTTCAGAAAGGACTTCGATGTTCCCGGCATTAAGTTCAATACCGATCCCGTATTCCAAAGTATACCCCGTTACCATAAAATACTGTACACTAATGCCCAGGGAATCGAGCACTGGTTCTCCTAACATTCTACCCTATTAGCGTAATGCGAAACGCTCACTCGTCTACTGGCCATTTTATGCGTGCGGAAGCCATTTCGTGTATAGCAAAGGAGCATGCAAGGAAATATAGAAGTAAACGTGAAGTATATGTAAGAAATTAGAGGAGAGTAAATAAAATCTGCGGGCCTCGGTTTTTTTGAGCGTGCGCACCCCGAAATGGAACTGTGCATATGTCTGCACGTATGATATATTATGGTAAGTAGTTGATAATAGGTTAGAAATAAGTTATTAACACTCAAGTTTCAAAAGTTCCTTCAAGACGTTCTACCTATTTAAAGGTAAGTTTTGGACGGTCCCTTGGGGGTGAATCCAAAATAGGGTAATAACTTTCCCTCTCTTTATCCTATTTTATTTCTTTCTTCATTTTTCGTAAATGATGCCTGTTTAATGCTACCTGATTCCTTCCCGTACCCCATTTACTCAACATTCTCCCTTATATCTCGGCCTTCGACTTCCTACTGCCTTTCATCATTGCCTTCGTTCAATTTCTTTGCCCTTTTCGGATTTCAGCCAGCAACTTTTTCACTTCGCTCACCTAAATAAAAACGTCTGCGTTTGTTTTTCTATTTTCCCATTTTGCTGTCCACTCGGCTTCTTCAATGAAAAGAATCTTAAAGATAATATGCATAAATTGAAGCAAGCAGAGATTACCGTGCGACAACATTTCTACCACAAAAGGAAGACGATGTGATTAGAGTGTAATTGATCAACTCACCCTTTCTGGCTCGAATCCTGACCCAAATTAATTTCTTTAAATTAATTAATCGTGGCAGGCCTTAAATTCATCACCATGGAATATGCGCAGCTAAAATTATGTCCTGTGGTGTTTTTTTCCCTGGATTTAATGCTTTCGCGCCATTGGAAATCACTCAGCATAATAAACATTTGGCGAATGAAGTCTTTCTCACAACCCACTCTCCCCTTTCCTAAACGTCACTCTTCGTTTCTGCCCCGCCACTACCCCCCACTCATCACCGTCCCTAATTCGTTTCTGCTACTCCAACTCCCTTGTGATGTTTCATATCTAACTTCTATACATTTAGACATTACACGCATTGGAGTGATACACAATCACACCAAAAAAACAGCACGACTTTAAAGTGTTCCAAATAATTGCAAGTTAACATGAAGATGACAATTAACAACACATTTATATTTTATTTAGTTACCCACTCGGGTTAATTTTTAAAACATCAAGATTCTACAATGAATTTATGTATGCAGCAGAAGCGTAATCCATTTAACATTAATCTGAAGCATTTTATTCTCGTTGGTCAAGGGTGAGATAAAGGCGAATTTACATTGACTTTGTGCATGAATTCATATCTTATATGCTGGTATTTTAAAGCTTAATTCATACAAAAAAATCCATAAATATGCAACTGTGTGAGAATGTAACTGTGTGCTTCTGTGAAAACCTTCTACTCTAATACTTTGTATAGTTCTCACCCATCTTCATTCATTGTTTTCCCATAAAATGCGACTTCTTTCCTGTAGTGCACACGTAATACGTATGGTTGCAATGGAATCGCTTCATCACGAACGCAGAGAACGAATCTACAATAATGCGATCGGTGAAATTCGTTTTTCATGCTAAAATAACATTTTCTTCCATGCCAAAACTGACCTTGGGAAAGCAAATTGTAGGGAATGTGAAATTTTAAGGTCAGGCAATGACTTTGAAAAATCTTTAAGTCGTTCCAGACATGCTTCCCTGGAATGAATCAGGGGTATAACTTTCATCCACAGGCTTTAGATGGAAAGAAATGAGACAACATTTAACGGCATATATTTTACTAATTTCACGTAACCGGGAATAGACACCAGCTGAGATTACACCTTGATCCTGAAGGGAACCCCATTTTAGTATTTGTGCTCAACTTCATCCCCGATTAAGCACCTATTGGGAGAGACCTAAGGCTGCTATTTACAACGCGGCCGAACGAATGCGCCTGCACCAAGTTATGTGCGAGACCTCTCCCGAAATGTTCCCACTCTGTTTGCATCTACATCTGCGTGATTAGTCGCGTTCGACACGAGTCATTACTCAGACCCTACAGATACCCGCCCCTCTTCCTCACCCCCAAAATCCGCGCCCCTCTCATCAGTGCCCACGCCATCCCTCCATCTCCACCGTTTCCTTCAATGCACCCCCATCTCCCTGTGGGAGCTTCCCTTATCCCCTCCACGCCCACCCTCACAGTCAACCGTGAATGGAATATCTAATTGGATCATGGCGTTAATTATCCACTGTGTGAACCCTGTCGGTTACGTCAGTCCACTCAAAGGACTCAATTAGAGTAAGTAGTAATTATGCATACGCTATGGATTTGACGATCGCGCGCTGTAAAACCAGTGCCTCTACGTTTGCTAACAAACTGCGAGGCTATCGTTTAACTTGATGAAAAAGGAAAAAGAATGTAACGCCACGGTATTTCCGAGGGACGCACGGCTTTCGAGCACGGAATGGTTCGAAAATGTCATCGAATGTAAACTAGGGACTTCACAAAATTGCTTTGCACCTAGCGAGAAAGCTACACCAGATTAAAGACCAATAAAAAAAATCTTCCTCCAAACGTTGCCATTCCGGAGATTATTAGCTTTGAAGTCTCACTGACCATCCGACGGCATTTTTTAATGGAATAGACGCCACAGAGTACATGGAAAGTATCTATCAGATTATTACGCCAACTATCTCGCAGTGTGACCACAAGGCTTCATACCCTTCCGTTGCATTACTCCCCGTTCTTTCAGATTTCTACCGCGAAACATCAATTTAGAATAAAATTCACAGCGAATACGGAGAGGAAAATAGAGGCGGCGGATATTCGATTCGAAAAACGAGAAAAAATTTCACACGACGTACCCACCACGACCAGAGTTTTGAACCCCGAAGTTTATTTTGAGAGATAAGGATAGAAATCACCTGGCATTAAGTCCGTCGGCGTTTTAAATTAATGCATCGAGAGGGGTCGATTCTTAATTAGGTACACGGAGTGACAAACATTCCTTTTTGAGAGGTAATCGAATCGGGAATTCACGGGACTCTGAGAAGAGCCTTGTTTATCTTGCTTAATGTGACATTAAAAGTCAGAAAATGGTCTGGTTTCCATAGAAATAGAATGATTAGAAAAGAAGAGGATCAGAAAGGGTCAAGATAAGAGTCAGAAATTGGTTTGATTTTCCATAAAAATAAAATTGATTACAAAATAATTTGTATAAATTTAAAAAAATATCGTGAAGAGGGGATTCAGCCATTCAGATACATAATTAAAGAGCAGACCAGTAGAGAACAGAAACCTAAAAAACACAGTCCAGTCGATGCAGATCGAAATTAAAGAAACAATGATCTAGGAAAGTGGAAGTTTGCTGAGTAAGAAATGCAAAAAATATATAGCACATAAAACAATACATATATCTAAAAGAACCATATGTATAGTATCAATCTTGACAAAATGAGTTTTATAGGAACTCAATAGAAAAAATTCCTGTAAGGAAGAGTAACGGTCAAATTCCTGAACCAAACATAGTGACTTCAGAGATAAAAGGTCAGTTAGAGCATAACGGAATATGTTTTGACGACGGGAATTTTCAGCAAGCAGTATTGGAAAATATCCGAATCTAGTGAGAGTCTTTAATTAATACTTCGACATTACTGCATGACTTAAAGAAGAAAAATGCTTCACCTAATCTATTCCAGTTCTAGCCAAAGATTGACAATGGCAGCATTTTAAACTTCAATCAATAAATATATTGCGCATCAATACAAAGCGAACATTTCAACTAACTAATTCTCTTGGTATTTAGAGCTCTTAATCATCAAAAAAACATCCGAGTAACTGAGCCACCTTCCGCATCGTGCTCTGCCCCTACTTGACCGAAGAGTGTAACTTTTTACCCCCAGCTCTCACCCCTTAAGCGTCTCAGCGCCTCGGCTTAAATTAGTGCACCCTCGAATCCCCGCGTGGAGCATGCGCTCTTCCACATAATACTTGAGTACATACGCACACACGCCTACTCATGAGTACTCCATAGCCATCCAAAATGGAACCTAGTACCCAACTGCCAATCCTCAACCCACCTCCCTCAACGCTCCACGCCAATACGGACCCCATACACTTCACACGTAACTCAAACGTTGACATACACCAGGCCAAGGCAAAAGGGTTCCGCGCCCTGATGTATGCGCCCATCGCGCGCCCTGCCCGTCTTTTCCCACCACTCCTCTGTCGTCACCTATTTCAACCTTACCATCTCCCTCTATCCTTCTACCAGAGCGCGACCTCTATGCCAAGACACAATTCTTCCTCATTTCTTAACGCTACTAAAGCAAACAAATGGAAAAATAAATATTTAAGTACCCACTCATTTATTTACGGAGGCTGAACAAAATGAAAGACTACAAAATTAATCACATCTTCCCAAACTATACGTGCAGACCAACCATCACGCCGCTCCGTGCTGCCCATTCGACACTAAATCTCTTCAGCACAGAGAGAGCGCGCGAGCCCTCTTCCAACCATTTGTCCGTCCCCTTTATCCCTTTATGTGTAACCTCTCCCTATCCTGCTTTCTCTCTCTCACTCACAACCTCGACATTACCATTTCTCGTTACGAGTCGACGTTGAAGTCTGCATAAATACGCCAGGCCGTGGGTGTAATCTCTTGTTCAGGGCGACATGAATTGTCGTTCAAGGGGACCGAGGTATCGCACACATATTCCCTCACTCTCCAGCTCACGCTTTATCTCTTTTTCGCCCCATTCTTCCTCTTCCTTCTCCTCCAACTCCTCCATTACTACTTCACCCTGAACTCATCTCTCTCCTCCAACTCCCTCGCTCACTCACAACGAGCTTGTGTATTCCACTCCTCTTTCTCTCTCTCTGCCACTCATTCCATGTTGTTAGGCACAAAACGGAGAATCCAGCATCGCTAGTATGTCCGTTCGGTACGTATGCTTTTTTTTTTAAACGAGGCCCAAATTGTTGGCTTTTATCGAACAGCCTTCTTCACCTTTTTTTTTCCTGGTCCACAGCTAATTTCAGGACTGGGGTCATACCGCCAAAGAAGATTAGTTGCGCAAAAAAATGCACGGCGCTCGTTAGCTGAGGTATTTGATTTACATGGTTCCTTTCAGCATGGCATTTGGGGAAACTGGGCTCATTAGATGTTTATTATTCCACGGGGGTTAAACATGTTTTTACTGACGCTCAGATTGCTTTCAATGAGTCCGTTGCCGGGTGATTAAATGCCGATTAACGCCAAGTTTCCTCGTTCGAAAATGTTATCAAAACATTTCCGCTGCCTTAAATCAAAAGTAAAGTATTTTTATTTGAATGAAGCCGGAATAGCTAGTTTGAATGGAGTTTATTGTGGGCAGACATTGATTCAGAGTCATTATTTGACATCCACGCAATACCCAGCAAACAGCCGCAAGAGCGTGTGGTGGGGTATTTAGAAATATAGTATTCGATGAAAGAAAATTATTTTGAACATTTTGGAGGCTTTTGGGTCTTTGCTTGGTAAAATAATTGGAATTGAATCCGGATGTATGTTTTGGTAAACAATCAAATTGTGACTAGTATATTTAGAGAAAATGTGGTTAGGGAAAGATCCCATGATAGTGTCAAACGTTAATGGTGTTAGGTTTTATAGGCTGTGTTCGAGAAAGGAAGTTGGGTAAGCGGGGAACAGGGATTGACACAATGCAGGGTGAGTTCAAAAAGTAAAGCAATTGAATTTCCCGCGCCCCTCCTATTGGTTGGAGTGGAATCAAATTACTTGTAGTAGGTTGGGAGGGGCGCTAAGCTTTGCCGCCAAACCAGTCTTAGTGCTCTCCAAGCTGTGGAAGCGAAAGGATGTCAGTTATTGTAAATCTCTTCGCGCCGACCGTGTCACGAAAGACCAACCGAGCGGGAATTTCAAGTGAACTTTCGCAACGTATTGAAAATGAACCTGATTATTTTGATAACGTCATCACGTGAATGGTGATGAAACCTGTAAGCGATTCGGAGAGCATTACGAAGAAAGAAGTTAAACCACCTGAAATATCAACCCGACAATTGGTTTAAAAGAAAATAATTAGTGCTCAATAATTTCTACCACCGAATATTTTGTTTGAAAAAGAAAATATGTATCGATATTAGGTAAATTACAAGTATAGGCACATAATTTTGTGTGAATTCTCAATGAACGCCTATCAATACATAAGTATGAGTTAGGTTATGTGGGGCGTGAGGGTGCCACAACATGAACACGTATATGACAGAGTTATATTATTTGGTGATGATATTCTCTTAATTCTGCACTATCCAGAATTAGCAGAAAAGTATTTGAAACGCCGTTGGTACAAATCGATTTGAGCAAGAGGAAAAGTAAACCCTGTATCAGGCCACCCATCGTGAATTAGAAATTCATAATAAATACATCCGTTACATCCCCACTCACATTTCGCATAAATAACTTCCAAAATGTTTAACTGACGTTCCATGCCACAATGGACGAGGGTTTCCGGTTTATCTCAAATTACCAACAACATATTTTAATTGACATTTCGATTCGGCGATGGAAAGGTCATTTCTCGGTCGAATAATATTTCTTCAGAAAATAGACTGATTTGGGGCTTGAACTTTGTAAAAATAAACAGCGATATTTTCCACCAAATAAAAGTGGGCACATACGTAGACCATAATGACAATTCCTGATTTTAATGACTTTAACAACCGCGAAATGCATCATTTTCATTTCGGAAAGGTCTCTGCTGTGTTAAAGATTTTCATATTTTAATTACATTTTGCATAATCCCACGGATCATAACTGCTATTTAAACTTATGATAATTGATGGCCCTGGCTAATATGGTATCTACAGGTATTAATATGCTCAAATTTATCTTGATGGAAAATGAGTGCACACTGATATTCTACGAGCTACCAAGGGAGTACGAGCGGAAACCTTTATAAATTTTGTTTAAAAATGAGCTGAAATGTTTACTGTGTATATGGTTCCTAAACTTCCTCGCATACTTGCAGAGAACAATATAAATTATGACATTTCACTGTGCAAATCCTCCATATTGTCATGCTGGTCACCGGTAAGCAAATTCATCGTTGCTCTAAAACAGCGCGAGAGCGTACTCACGGACGTGGAGAGTAAAATAAAAAAGTCAAAAACGAATTGAGCTTCTATTTCATCAGGCTCTTTTCTGCCTTGACGATCGAGAGGGGGACAACTCATTTGGTTTTAGAGCTCAGCCACAGTGGCCGGTGGGGTGATGGGAGCGAGGTAAAAGGCGGGAGAGGGGCTACCTACCAGGGGAAGGCCGTGTGTGTTTTAGGAGGATGGATGTGTGAAATGTTGGAAGGGATCCGAGATCGGGGGAAATGGCGGTGGGCAGGACTAATGGTAGTGGGGCACATATTATATCGCAAGGAGACCCCGAAACGCACCTACGACCCCATTGTTACGGAATGTTTATGAAGGCGATACGTTTGAACCTTCTCAAAGCGACGGCTGTAACTGCGCGAGATGAAACAAAGCAATGGACAAGGTGTGTTAGACCGGGTGAATATAAAAGCTACGAGTTTCGGGAGTGGTGTTTAAGGAGAAGAGAGGTGGGAGGATCGGGGATGGTGGGAAAAAATGTGGAGAAACGAGGATTTCTGAAATCTCTCCCAGGCTGGAATAGGGTGTTTTGTGTATCTCATGTGCGACTCTACTCCACCCCGAACCCTCCTTCTGGCTCCAAAACACACCCCACCCCCTCCGGCTCTCTCTCTCTCTCTCACATATTTCCTCTCCAGCCCGAACTCCAAACCCACGCCCGCTCGCGCTATCCGACCGAAACATGGCGTCATCTGACGTACCCTAGGGAAAAAGCCCGTACTTTTTCAGTTCTTTATTTTTTTTAAATAAAACCTCCTCGTACCCACTGCCCCTCAAACACTAACGCACTTGCACAAGACCCCGTTTTATTTACACATTCCGGAGTCCCCGCGGATGCATTATAGAATCCCACGTGCGACGCGCTAGCCCTCTGCGAGCACGCCATTCTTCACTCCTCTTGCGCAATCATCCTCGTATTTCCACCCCCCCCTTACTCCCCACGCCCCGGCTTTGTACTCAAACGCGAACAGCGGGACACGCTGGAACAAAACGGACACAAACGATTTATCGAAAAAAAAACAAAAAGGAATACGGAACAACGGGGGCCGACAAGTGTTCGGGAGGACTTGGGCGGGAGGAAAAGTGGAAAAAATAGATACATTGTTGAGGGAAGGTCATGCTACCGGTTTCAGAATGGCGAGTGGGGGGATGGGTGCGGGAGCGAAGGGTTGTTGCGTTCCAATAGTGGGGTTTGCAGTGGGGTGGAAGGCGGAGGGGGACGAAAAGGAAACAGGGGCGTCAGAACTAACGCTAGCACTGGTAAAAACGAGGAGGAAAAAAATTAGCACGGGCAGGCGGGGAGTAGATATCCTAGAAGCCTACCCTGTCCCCTTTTTTTCTCGCACCCTCCTGCCAGGCAATCTTGCGCATGGGCAGGGTGGAATTGGCACTCGGAAGAGATGTAGAGATGAGAAGATTCCCCGAAAAGAGGAGAGGGAAGGAAGGGAGGAAGGAAGGAAGTGGAAAGAAGAGGCTTTAGGGCGGGAAAACTCGGACTAGGAGCACACGGTGGGTTGTCGTGTGGGAAGGATGAAGGAGGGTTTGGACGGAAGGGACAGGGACAAAGAAGTTGGGCGAACGGGGGGGGGGGGGGAGAGAGGTTAAAAGATCTCCTTCGTAGACGGCTGGTTGGTCGCGGTGCGTGGGAGTAGTAATTTAAGGGGGAGAAGAAGGGAGGAGGGCGGGACGGTTAATTGGGAAATAACGCATATGCGGGCCTCGGGAATGGGGAGAATTTTCGCGAATCCGTGGCCCGAAAACGGGAAAAAACAGGAGGGAGAGGGCAAAAACAAAAGGATACCAGCAACGAGGGCTCCGGGAAAAGGGAATGACTGGCGTTTGCTGTACAATTCTCTGCTTTGCACACACAAACCTGACCTCCATAAAAACCGTCGAGATACATGTGAGCACATATTTATTTTCCTTTTCTCCTTGTTCCCATTCCACGGGGAAATCTCGGAGCGGAGCCGAATCGATGTTTTCTGGACTCGGACTTGAATAATCAAATATGCTGCCTGGTAGGGTGCTTGAAAATTTGGAGTGAGTTCCGGGAAGGTTTAAATTTAAACAGACGAATTTCAAAACGACTGACTGGTTTTTGGCAGCACGGATTTTAAATATTAATGGTTTTAAATTTACTGCCGAACCCGCAAAATAAACGAACAATGACAATATAGAGCTAAAAATTCACTATTACATTCAAGATACTTTTTTTAAATAGGCTTTCGGTCATATTAAGAAAAAAAAACGTTTCACGGACTAAACTATGGACTAAAAAACTTAAACCTATGGACTAAAAATATCCCCGAATCAATTACAGCGCTAACAGAAATATTTGTCTGTGAACCTTATTATCAGACGCATTCATAATTAGAGAGTGGAATTATGCAACAATTGAAATTTCACCGATAATTATGACGGAAACCATTCAGGAATAGAAATAATGCTTCCTCCTGAACAATGAGCATGAAAGGATTTTAGAAATTATTATTGTTCTCGCTAAATGACGAATTTCCCCCTCATTATCCAGCAAACCCCTCTCCTCTCTCATATTAATGCCAAAAAAATTATCAATTTGCATCGTCCCCCTTAATCCCGAAAACGCACGAAGAACCTGAATAGCAATTCAGTCATTTCGACCAAATCCTCTTTACTTTCCCACTGGATTAATTTATGCCCCTATTTTATTGGGGAAATTAATTAATCAATTCGGGAACTCTATGAATTTGATTTCAAAGCGGGACATTGGGGAATCACAGTATATGCATGATCTTCTTTTTTTTATATCCCTCGCTCTCTATTCCTCTCTCTCCCCACCCACATTTCTCTTCCCACGGGCAAAGAGACGGCGAACTTTGGTGGATTTCATATACCCGTTCACCTGCACGATATCGCTTCCGCACTGAGCATACATCTCCGATAAGGGATCTGTATCCCATTCCGTCCGAACAGCTTCCTCTCGCTACCACTTCCCACTCTCTCTCTCTCTCTCCTCCAGTCTCCCTCACTCACCGCTAGCCCGTTTACCCAGAATGCCCTTTGCCATCGTGGGGTGCTCTCCTCTTCTCTACCTTTGAGCACACTCTGCTTTGGCCTCTCTCTCTCTCTTCAGCTCGTGTGCATGACAGCCATCCCAGTTCGGCATTCATCATGTGCCACTGCATGGGAATAATTACCCAGAATCCTCGCAGAGACCGCTGGGTTCCGCCGCCGCCACCGCTAACACGGTCTTTTAGCTCAGCCCTTCCCCTCGTACCCCTCCGCCCGCCCACACCTTCCCGTCTCGCCCAACCGGCCCACTTTCACACACCTCCCTCTCACGGCCGCAACGATTTACTTCCCCACTCGTCCCACCCTCCATCTCACCCACCACCTCTCCCTATCTCCTCATCTGCTCCCCCACCTTTTCCCATATCTGCCTTATCCCTCTAACCCCACCCGTCCTCACTTATCATATCCGTCTGCACATCTCAAGCTAGGCTGACATCTCCCTCCAGACACCCCATCCCATCACAATTCTTTGGGAACAGTATAACGCGTGCTGGGTTCATTTTTTTTAGGTTGGAAATTGTTTCGTCGGCATCCTTTACCCGATTCACCGGAGGACGGAGGCTGGAGAATAACGTTTAATCGTGTAATTTAACGGACGTCAAACGGATGGACAACGTCCTTGCCCGAGGCGAGGCGGGGCTGCCACTTCTGAGTTCCTTTATAGGTATGACGCCCGAGCTCTTCCGCCTTCACCAGATTATTTCCATTGGTATTATCCGCCATGTGTGGGTTACAAATGCCATTCCGAGCCAAGATCACTTCACTAACCAATAATCATAAACGCGCCCATTTCAATTTATTACCCATAACCGTAGCAGAGTGAAAGGTGTTGATGAAGCTACCTTGAGGAACACTACACTCTGAACAAACCAAGGTCGATTGGATTCTTCTTCTTTTTTTTCAGAACTCTGAATTTATTACATTCTATTCCCTGCGAGAGAGCACATTTACTATTACTATGTAGGACGCTTAGTGGTTCAGATACATGGTATTTCCTTTGACAAGCAAATTTCACTCACAGTGAGAATTCATCAAACTTTCCCAGCAGCAACTGTCAAATACAAATGCCAAATAATGTACCGTCAATTGCTGAGCTACCAGGTATCTATTTACCACATTCTTTACTCTGATGTGGTAAATGATTTCGCAGTAAGGGAAGGAGGACTCATTACATTTTATTTAAATGTAACCATCCTCGCCATTTAATTTTGAATTTAGTCACTACTGCCGACGATGAATTTCAATGATTAAGAGAACGAGTATCTTTATCCTTATAGATCCATGGGTGAGATTTTAAATGCTCCAGTCGTAATGTCAAATACTGCAAACATATTTGCTGGAGTACTACAATGCGAACATTAGTCGCTTTTAGTACAACTTATTAAATGGTTCAAACAGGAATACAAAAGAGCTCGCACACATTTCACATGAGATTTCTATCACGAGTGTTAGTATTTTTAATAGTTATAGTAGAACAATTACTTAATTTTAGAAGATTTCAAAATAGCAATGGCACTTGTTTGTGAAAGGTTGGCAAATTTAATTCTAGGAATAAATGATGCATAACAGTCTCAGGTTTAACTTGGAGGAATTCCATCCTTATGAGGGCAAAAAAGAAGTGTAACGTTTCTTTTTTACCCTCATAAAAGATGCAGTAAAGTTAAATTATCAGGGTTAATGAATTACTTGAAAGATATATGACTTTTATTATAGTTTTTGGGCACAAAGTGATAAGGGTACATTAGCCATCGCTGTGAAGAGAGTCACTTCCAAGCCACCGAATATGACACCTCACTTCGTAGTCAGATGTAAACACAGTGGGCGTCTCTCTACACAAGTGTATCAATATTTATCCTACGAATTTCGTGCAGAGCAAATAATGAATTTTGAATAATACTGACCTACATCAACTATGCTAAATGGTAAAGTTCATAAAATCAGCGTTCAGACAGAAATTATTTTCTGCTAAAAAAACAATCGTCAATAAATTTTAAAAGAAATGGGTTAATAATAACATATTCAGAAAATTTTATTAAAATTTATAAAATTTACTGTACTGTACATGTCCATTTAACCAATAGTAATATCTATAATTGAGTACAAATGCAGAGGAAACATCTTTAAAACAAAAAAACGCATGTATAAAAACAGTTATAAATTTATAAAATGAAGTGTAACACCTATATAAGTATTTTGTCACTACCATTGGTTCAAATGATACTTGGATTCATAAATTATTAGGAAAGAAACTCCAAAGTCTAGGAAAAATGGAAGTTATTTTTAAAGTGTGTTTCAGACTTCGTGTCTTAACAAAGACTGCCATCCTGACGCAGTGGAAGCTGAACTCTTCGATGACCTAACTTCTAATGGTTGGGCAACACCAATGGTGAATGCTCATGGTAGGTGATGTGTACCCATGTCTGATATTCAGAAGGCCCGAAGCTAGATGAATATAGTAGTCATGATAGTCTTTTCCTCAGTGAAATGACTTCAAAGGCGTCTCTTCCACTGGAGCGGCCATTTAAGTGACGACGTAATGCCAAAAAAGGAATCGAGAAAGACGACGAGAAAGCACCCTAATTTTCCTCTTTTGAAAATATGGTGCATTCATGAGCTCGCACAGACACGGAAATCGAGAGACATTCCGGAAGTGCCGATCACAATTCTTATGCAAATGCGGGACGGGGATGGTATCAAAGTACGAGAATCCGTACAACTTTTGGGGGCTATGATAACTAAGGACATGCTCTTGGGAAAACATAGAGCAAAATTCCCGAAATATAAACAAAAAGGTTAGAATTAACAAAAAAAAGATATTTGGTTAAAGTATAATGAGATGGTGAAGGAACTATGTTATTTAAATTTAGTTATGCCCCACCTAGCTTACGCTGTGAGTACATGGGATCTCTTTTTGGAAGGCTTAGTTGTAGAACGATTGAAACCTAGATCAGTTAGGTTTGTGAAAAGTTACGAACAACGTAGCAGTTTCACGACATTATTGGAAGAATTAGGATGGGAGCCATAAATTTACATATTTCGTCGATATCCTGCATTTATTTGAAATAGATCCATTTGTAGAACAATTTTATCGCTCTAGAGACATGGGTACAGTTGAAAGGGGGATTTCTTAAAGACGATCCGGCACCGAAGAGGGTGAAGACGGTGAAATCGTTCGACTAAGTGATGGCCGCGGTGTTTTGGTATGCAGACGGAATCATCTACGTATATCGATTACTTGCAAAAAGTATAAATAATAAATGGAGACTATTTTACGTCTTCATTTTACCGGTTAGGCGAACAAGCCAGTAGGAACCATTCTCCTTTGGCAAAGAAAAAAAATTCTCTTCCATGGATACAATGCACGGGTTTTCATCTGCGCAGTTACGATGGCAAAAATAATGGAATTTAAGCTAAAATTATTACAACATCTACTGTTTGCAACAGATTTAGTTCAGATTTTGGAACATCATTTATACGTCGATTTGGCTCCGAATGACTATCGTTTATTTCCACTCATGAAAAAATGGCCCGGCGGAAAACGAATCACGTCGAGGTGGTCATCGCCAGCATAGATGCCTTTTCAGAGGACCTTCCGAAAGCTACTTTTCCTTTCCCTAAAATCTTTTTATTATTATCAAAACAACGTTTCAGCACACTGTCACTATCTTAGTCTTAACCCATCTACAGTACGCCAGCTCGATTTATATAAGGAATTCCCACGGCACTCCTACCTACCGATCAATTTTTTCCCTCTCTCATCCTTCTGCTCAATTCTTAATATCTGAAAAACTATCTACCCCAGAGAGGAGGTCGATGAGCGATTATTCGCTAGATGTCTTTCTTTCCTTACCCACCACATCATTCATTCCTCAATCATCAAAAATACCAAAAATATAATTCACGTGGCTGGAGTGTGCTCACGGAGGTTAATTTGCAATACTCATTAGAATGAATTAAAGTCACTGGGTCACTTTCCACACTTCTTTCATTTAAGAATAATATTTACGGCATTATGTGCAATTATTACCTTGATAATGGAACACACCTCCGCTAACAATGAAAGGCAATAGTGAAAAGGTAAGAGAGATGTGTTAATTCGAAGTTGATTTAGTCTTTAGATTTAATACATGCCTCGGGGTAGCGTCGCTGAGAAGATTTTCATCAAAAGAGAACCAAACTTCAAAAGCCTATAAAAGCCAAGCCTAAAACCTTTCCATGAGCTTGGCAATAATTGTCAAATAAATGTCAAATGGATATCATCCTCCATCCAAGATGAGAATAGGACCATCATATTTACTTCTGTATACGAGGAAATTATTAAAACACTATAGTGCAAAAGGAAAGTTGACTTCTTCGATTAGATGGATACAGGTCGTAACTTTGGACTTTAATAAACATTGAGGAATTCCAATGCAAAATTCACAATGGCATTAAAATATTAAATTAAACCAAAAGGTATGGTTTCTGAACCAGGCTCTTATTCATCCTTTCAGTTAACATTTATTAAACAGTTTATCAAATTTCGCATTCATAAAGTTGACCGTTGATGTTCAAGATTTGTCTTTGGTTACTCATTGGTCATTATTTTTACGTTAATCTATGAATAATTAGCATAATTTCATTGTGAATTTACTCAGTAAAACTAATTTTTTAGCTTCAGAATAAAAACTATGGGCGTACTATAATTATGCAGCCACATTTTTATGAGGATAGATGTGTACATTTTCTCAACTAAAGAGAAATGCCCGGTGCCGTTTAAAGTAAAAGGATACCGGTGTAACGCTGAAATCAAGATAAAAAATTTTCGAACTACGGGTGGGTTACGCCTGGAGGGAAGGAGACTACATGCGTGAAACCTTGAAATGCTTCCGCCACGGTCCTCGGATTTTGGTTACAGCCCCAGGGTCTGAAACGGCACCGGATGGCGGTGTCGCCCGGAAAGCATTTCAAATTGCGGAACAAAATTCGAATTTTCTCTTTTCTTATCAGATACGGTCCCCTACCACGAATGTGACACACACACATACACAAAAACACATGCACAAAAGAGTCCTCAGCTGCAAGTTTTGCACGCAGTCATCTGTCCTCCGCATCCACGCTCACCCCCTCTCTTTTCTCTGGTTCTCAAACTCCCTCCCTCCCCCTTTCCAATCCCCTCCTATCCTCGTGTGATGCTCTCCTCGCTTCTCCCACTTATGCCCGCGTTCCCGAATCGAAAGGCAGGGGACCGGGCAGGGTCTGGGGGGTGGGGGCAGGAGACCGTCCCTCCTTGCTGCACGCTGCTTCCCCCCGCCTACACACGCACTCCGCCGCACGCAAATGAAAGCGCGAATTTTCGGCAGCCACACCATTGCCTCCTCCCGACGGCCTCCTCCTCTCCCCGTTCGTTGCCTTCCCGACCGACCGACAAAAACCTTCCTCCTCGCCGATCGTCCTAAATCCTTCTCCTCCCGCGATCCCAACCCCGATCTCGTCCTATACCGACCCTACTCCGTCTCCTCCCTCCGGTCCCCTCCCCATCTCCCCGTCGGCACATCCATATTCTCGGGAAGCGTGCTTTAATCCAAGGGCCTGATTTAAGTGATTCGGCCGGGAGTCGGCAATCGCGAATGGTACGGGATCCATCAAAGGGAGAGAGGTCCGAGTCGGAACTAAAAAATGCAAAACCTATTTTTGGCAGCGGGAATTCTGATGGAAGGATTGGGGGAGGCGAGGGGTTTTGAAGGGGGCTAAAGGGAAACACGTAGTCGGTGGGGGGGAACAAAAAGGGGGTGGTAGGGATTTTTGACGTTTTTCGGAGGTTCAGGGGGTAGGTGATGTGGTGTGGGGGATCATAATACTGGACGTAGTGGCGAGAGGTGCAGGAGGGTGAAGATCTGTTGGGGGTTTACGTAACAGGGGGATGGGGAACGTTGAGTGGAGCCGAGTTATAGGCGGGGCAGAAGAATAGACGAAAAGAGGGACGCTTGGCTGAAACGGGGCGGAGAGTGGAGCCTTTAGTGCAAATGTATTCCAGCATTAAGGAACCGGCCCCATATGAACTCTCATCCCACTTATTCCCAATCCCATTACGGATAAATTTTCTTTGAGCCTTTAAAATGACCAATTCTCTTTGGAAAAGAAGGAATAATTATGCAGAGAACTAATTTATGGAGATGCCATAATCAGCATACAGTACAATCTATGTATTCCTTGTAGCCCAGTCAAGTTATCTTTTCGTCGGAAAACATGGATAAAGCATTCACGAATAAGTAAATATTGTACGCTAAAAAGCACGATTCGCAGGATTTTTTCATGATATTATACGTTGAAAAAACATGCACAATACGGGCAACCTTCAACAGAGTAGACTGAAGTTCACGTCGGAAAAAAAGCTTCTTAGTTTTTATAAATTCGTTCACTAACAAATTTCATCGCCATTAAAAAGTATTTTGGAGGGTGAGAATAAAAATTTAGAAATTATTACCATAAGGTTCAACATATTCCACTAGCAAGTTGAGTCCGCAAAGCCAGCATAAAATATTACATGAGACAAATGCTGAAAATCCCGTCTAGGGCACGCATGTTTTGAGCGTGAAAGTGGCTGCTCCCGTGGGAAACGCACACAGAATCAACTCCAGGTGCTGTGGTATTCCTCCGAGGGTATGGGTCACGATATTTACCTGCCAGTCAAAAAACATCATAGCATACACGGTGGATTACACCCACTAGTTTACGGTCAAAGAAAAACAAAATTATCCCAACTGTCAGGAATTTGTGACAAAGACGAAATGACATTATAAATTGTTAAAATCTAAACTATAATGCAATCAAATTCTGGTAAAATGCAAATCAACTATTGTACTATCAGTTATTTCTTTGGAAGTCATATCCTTATTTAAAGAGATTTCAAATTGTGAGAACTTCCCCCGCCAGTTCTGCGTCCAGGGGATAGGAAACGCAGTTTCTATTTTTGAGTACATTGCACTCTCTCCGCACAATGAGCAAAGGTTGACAATTAAATTCACTGAAACGCGTGAAACTTTCTATTTACGAGGGACTCTCAATGTATATTTCAAGGGAAAACCTTTGCAAAAGGTAGAATTCGATGAAATAAATTATGATCGCGGGGTGAATTAATTTTTTTCTAGAGTGTGTATCAACAAGTTCTTGGATACAAAAGTGCATAATTCTTCCTCCCTCATTGTTACCTGAAAAGATTACGTGCCTGCGGGAAGAATTGGGAACGCGTCAAAACGCAGGTGGAGAAATTAACACCTTAGGCCCTTCGGTTAGTTGGTTAAGCGGACTGTGCGCACACCAAATATTCTGTCAACCTCCCACACATCTCAGCAGGGATTAACATACCCCATTCTCCCCTTCATTCTCATGCACCCATCCCCACACGGGCTGCGGGAATGGTAAATTTTGGGGACACGATTCCGCTCGGACAAATCGATCTCCATACCCTCGAACTCTAACTCATCCTCACTCACTTCAACGCGAAGAAGGGTCGGTCTCCCCACTAGCCGAAGCGCGTAGGTGTCTGTTATTCGATGTCGCGCCGCTATGATTCCGACGCTATTGACAAACACGCGTGCACGCAAACGGGAACTAGCAACTGGACCGTCCAACGGAGATGGCCCAGAGGGAGGGAACAGGTTGAAGGGAGAGGAGGAGGAAGCGGAAAGGTAATAATGAACGCTGGTCTGGTTCATACTCAGCGGCCCGCTGGACGGAAATAGCTTCGGTGGATTTTCGCGGGGGTCCTAGGAAAATTGCCATTTACCCAAATTAGGGGCGTCTCGCGAGTTGTGCGCACGCATGTGTATATCGCGTGTGTATGTGTTCGTGTGTGTGTGTGAGAGATTGAGAGAGAGAGAGAGTTAATGAGGTGCAGATTAAATTTGCGAGGCTGGATAGTACCGCTTGAAAGGCTAATCCGGTCGGAGTGGCGGATCCAATTATGTATTATATCTATCTGTAAGACGCGTTGTTTACATTCTAGTACTTGTTTGAAATAAAAATTCACCCACTAAAACGACTTCCCGCAAGAAAATTCGATATGGAGGCATGGAAACGAAATCAGAATTCATTTACCATATTATCTTGGTTTTTAAAAATAATAACCTTACCCACCTGCACACATGCGTAATTCACACAATTCAGTGGCGAGGGATAACGTGCTATTCGTAATTGAGTTATTTTTAACTGCCCAGGTAAAATTTATCCTGAGACCACCACCCTTTATTCAAGGGCTTAAGGTAAATAAAGGAAAACGGTTCCCAAAAACCAGACGGGACTTATCCCTCCGACAAAGCAACGAAGGCCAGTGAAGAAAACGAAAACTTTTCAAATTCATTTCCGCAACGCCGTCTCCCTACGCTCCTCGCCTTTTTCACTCACGACAATTATCCGGAGTGAACGAAACTAGATTAGGAGTGCATACAGCCCTTTTTTTAGCCCACCTCGTCGAGTTCCTTTCGAGAGAAAACTGCTCAGTCTCCGGGAAATAACCTTTCAACGCTCCTGCGTGCACGTGTGCATTTAGGTAGGGTGTCCGGCTGGCCACACCGTGCGTGCGACGGTGTTAGGGGTGTTGGAGCACACACGCGTGGCCGCTAGGGAGTCCTCAGCTGCCGTCCACATTCGATTGCAGAGCGAGGGAGACCCCCAGCTTTCAATCTGCCCCGCCCAATTGCTCCTTCCTCCCCAACCTGCCCACATCCCACAAACCTTCCCCGCCCTCCATCCCTCGCCCCTTTCTCCACATCGGGCGACCCGAAACGCCGAGCCCTTCCCCGCCCGCACAACCTCACGTCGCACGATACCCGCTAGTATCGATTCCCCGAGCCATAAGCATTTGGCATCGAATCCTGACTCTGGGCCGGTAAGCGAAAAAATGCATTGTGAGTCGCTGCGTGAATAATAGGCGGGGCTACGAAAGCTGCGCTCCAATTCAAATATTGATATATAAAAATTCTCTACATGAAAAAGATCGAGGCGACGGTGATATATCAATTGCGTGGAGATATCATGAATATGCTTGATCCATATCGCACATCGATGATCTTCGCATGAGGGAAATTGTGGTGAAAATCAAGATGCTCGATATGAGATGTGATAGCGCTCATTCAAAATAGGCTTGTTTGACGGAATTAAGGGAGGACGAGGCATTGAAAAAGGGTGTATTATTAGTTTATGGAGTCAGTTTTTGACCTGTGTTTTGTCCCGTTTACGCCGGGTTTGTTTAAAAATAACAACCAATGGAAGAATACAAAGCCAAATTCTCTACTGAACAATGGCAAGGCCTAAGGCAAAAACAGCTTTCATTATTACAAGAATTGTTTAGCGTCCAATCGAATTTATCAAAATATTATTTAAAATCACATGACGGCCTTTATGAGGGGCATTTGGCTGTATTTTATAGAAACACTGGAATCTAAGAGCGGTGGAATGCGGAAGACTGTAAGTCACCGAGTTATGGTGAAGTTCAAGTATGTAAAGATCAGAGGAAAGATAAGGAATCGAGCGCAGAGATACTACAACCGACAGGAATAATACTCTCACATTGAAAAACATCGCAAAAAAAGAGGCGATTGCCTAAGACACATGAGGCATGAGAGTCTTGTAAGGACCAAAATAGAAGGAGAAATGAATGGCTAGAATTTTACAGGGAGACAAATGAGAATACATGGAAAAGTTCGGGGAAGATATGGGGCGTAGACCATACGTGGAGATGCAGAGACAAGCTGGAAATTGAAACCGATGTCCAAATGCCGTACAAGTAAGCCTATCAATAGAGTGATAAACAAAGAAAAGGAAACGATAAAGGTGTAAACAAGAGAGCCATCATAAATTTCAGTTCATTATTCTTTTCATATTACAATCATTCCATTATGAGCATTTAAATTAACTTTTCAATAGCAATCTAACTATAAACTTATTATATTATTTATTGTATTCTTTCGAAGAATTGAAAGATAACTTGCGTGAATCCGCGATTGTTTTAATAGAATGGTCAGTACATTCAGACGAATTGCTGTAAACGTTTAATCACCTATGACAGCATTAAAATACATAATCCACATAATCTGTATCCCTCTAGTACAAAAATCCCCGAAGATATAAAAAAGATCAATATTTGAGTGCTTAAAAGTTAATTGACTGACAGACGTTCAGAAGGGGCAAGAACTTTTATCTCCATTGTTAGCTACTTTTTATTGTTAAGAGCAAATTACCAGAGGACACGTTTAGCAAGGAAAGAAATGATCGAATTATAAAATTAAACGCGAATAGGACCGCTAAACAGTGAAGCCAAAATACGAAATTTTATAAAGAATTTCATATTCTAATGAATAAATTCCGCTTTATAATAACAAATTTTGCCTCTCAAAAGAATTACACACATTTTTAAGCCCTCACATGATGACCTCGTATATTTCAAATGCAGCTGACTGCCAAAACCTCGGAAAATTAAGAGAATTGCAATGAAACTACCGATTTTCCATTTTCCCCAGCAACTCGGAAACCACGATGACGTGGACAATCCCGTGTTTGCACGTCGCGGACTCTGATTCCCGTTCGTAGGTGACAATCCTCAAGTCGATGTTTAAACTTGAGCGTCGCCTTTCACTAGCGCCATCCTCAGCACGCCTCAGTCCCAAGCCAAACGAATGGCACTCTTGTCTCTCGACACACACACACACACACACACCCACACACACACGGGACAGATTCCAATTCCCTCCCCGCGTCACTCCCCCAAACAATCCCATACTTGACCCAAAGCCTCAAACCCTCCATACAACATACACACAAACCGCCTCCCGAAAAAAAAACTCTTCGGGAAGGACGAAGTGGAGAGTGGAAAGAAGGAACGGAAGAAGGTTCCAATCACACAAGTGTTCTTCACTTCTATCCCAGTTCCCAACTGCGGACTGGATGGATGCGTGGGCAGAAAAAGAGGACGTGGGGGAGGCTGAGAAACATGAAACGTTGAGGAGGGCTGGGAAGAAAGAACTCAGGGATACAGACGATTTTAGAAGACGGAGAACAGAAGGACTAATGATACTCTTATTGTATTTCCCATCATTAAATGCGGAGGGAAAAATATGGGAATTCAAAAGGAAAGGGAATCAAGGACGAATTGCGTCCAAGGAACTAGTCAGCTTCGAAGGTCTCCCATGTTACTTTGGGTTTTTTTTCCTTTGGAATGATTAAAGGGTCAATGGACAGTGAATATTCTTCGTTGAAAGCCGAATAGATATACGAAAATGCTCAGGTAACTCCGGGAAAATAAATAGATACTTGTTGTAGGAGAGCGGACAGAAAGTGTTGTCGGTTGCTAGAGAAAATTAACTCCATTTTAACGTGATATATGCTACTAGCGTCTGCAGAATGTTACGATATGGCACGATTTTGCGAAATTCGGCATTTTAATCATGCATGCGTAATTCTTTTTACCTTGAAACACCTATCTTAATTTTCGATGCTGGAAGTCAAAGTTACGAGACATTATGCAAAGTAGTTCCATTGAAAGATAACGCATATAAAATCATATTAATTTTCCATTGTTCATTTTCCCCATCAATGAGAAAATACCTTTGTCTTTCGTAAGAGAGAAGAAAATAATGAAAATACTTTTCTTAGATGTTATTTTGCCAATTGAAAAGCACGCAAAATCTTGGATCATATAGAAATTTCCACCCTGTCTTGCGTCAAGCTCTGTTCAAAGAAAATTTGCATCCTCCGCAGAAACCCTCATTAAAACATTTTCTGAAAACCTTTAGGTAAAATTAAATTTCTGCTGCAGGAAATTATTTACTTTCACAAAATAAATTTGCTTTATAGCGAGAGGAAAACACTTCGTCTACATTGTACTTGCCACCTCTTTTACATTCTCCATTGTCAATGTCATTCACATCTACCCAAAAACATGATATATGATATTATAAATATTCAGCATTCTCATAAAACTCACAAAAACCGTTCGTCTTGCGTGGCTAAAAGAACGTAGTAGCTACCAAGTACAAAACCGTAAGTCTTTGCCGAGAGGGCAGCATTTAAAATGCACGAGAGAAACATAAAAAACACGCTCGAAATTGGCATGGAGGAGTAAAAAAAAAGGAGCGGGCAAATATCAAGGGACCAAGGGGTAAGCAAACATGCAATCAACGGGGAGAGAATGAAAGCGAGTGGTCAGGATAGTAAAAAAAAGAAACAGCGTATTAGATATGGGTGTGGAGGTAGATTAGGTCGGAAGGAGGGAGTAGTTACGAAGGGAGAAGGAAGATGAAGGGAACGTCGGGGATCAGACCTGAAAGCGAGCGCTTTACATTCATTGATCCACTTTCCGAACGTTATGCCGTGCGTCGAAACATCTTGGATGAATTTTCCGCTAGTGTGGGTCAAGAACGGCCGTGAATTACAATGGTGCGCACTTCTCTGAGGACTGAAAAGGTAAAAGAAGGTATTTCATATGGTGAGATACGAGAGCATGCCTCGGGTGAAGTGAGGCTTTGACTGACTTTCCAATTCCTAAGTGAAAATAATGCACTCATCCCGTTACGAAGTACGTTTTAGACCGGTGACATGACCTTTTTACTGCTACGCAAATCGGTATTCGTGCAAAGAAACAGAAAGCATGTACGATAAGAATAAGGACCAAAAGCTTGGAATTTTAAACAGCTCAATTTCCAATCAGTTTTCATTTTTATACGGTAAACAGATTAAGGAGAGAAGAGCAATAGATTTTTTTACTGAATGTGCGCTATTAACATTCTACAACATATTAAAAAAATACATTTCCAAATTTTGGAATAAGTCAATTTCAATACGAAAATTTTAAACCTCGGAATGAATTCTGCTGAATTCATACACATTGACTTTAATGTGTGAATGTTAAACTCACCCCAAACTAAGATGTGTAATATTCAAACATTCGGGTAGGGTGGAAGAGACGGCGGTCCATTTTCCTGCGTCGCTATTGTTTCACAAGAAGCTCTAGTAATCGCTCAGCTTGATTTAGATGATGAATATTTGGATTAAATTGCCTCAAGGCGTTACCCAGGATCTTCTCATCAATAGGCGCTTGCTCTATCTGCTTAGCTACCTCGCCGAGTCAATAAAATGGTAGTGAAACAACAGTTAAAGGAGACTACAAATACAATCATGAAAATTTTTTTGATCAACAGTGTCACTGTTGAACTGTTTGACGTGCAAAACTATCAGGCTAGGTATTTTAAATTACTTATGATATTTAGCCATTGATGTATGCCACAATATAGGTGGAATTTATGTGTATTGAAGATTTTCCCACATCATAGGTTTCCAATAACTTTTGAGATTTTATTGTTGATATATCACAATTATGGGTAGCGCATCATCGGTAAAATCTCAACTAAACAATTAAGTACCACTTTGCTGCTTTATAGAATAATTTACGAGTACATTTATTAAAACCAAATCCATATATATTTTTTTAATTTACAAATCAATAACGATACCCCATACATTTACCCCAAAATTTTTTATTACTCCGCCGTTTTGTGCTGATAGATTCGATGAATCAGCTTTCCCTTTTCATAAGTACAGGACGCAATTTCTAAATTTTCCCATCACTTTATCTAACAATGAACAATTTATGAGCAATAAATCCACATTGAGTACAAAGAAAATACAAGCTATCCATGGCTGAGATCCATATGTATTATTTCTCGTGCCTCGCGTCCATGTAACATTCTCCTCAGTTCCAAGAAAACTATCCCTCTCTTATCTAACCGAACACTTTTTCTTCTCTCTAACTCACTTCCCTCATATTTCCACCATGTACCCCTTTTTTAGTTATCTCGATCCCAGTTTCGGTATTCTGCTCCATATGACAAGTTCGGAGGCAGCCAGCGTTAAAAATGGTGGGTGGTTGGCGCTGGAGGGGGGACAAGGGAATGGAGGCCGAAGAATGGAGGAGACGGGAGAAAAAAGCGAGCGGCCAAAGAATAAGGTCCCCTTGTTTTTCGGAAGGGATGAATTGAAATTCTAGTCATCCGTTCCGTGAAATCGAGTTAAGGGGGAGGATACTGGGGAGGGACTGAAATCAGGGAATGTGCTCACAGGCGTCGTTGCAGGGACCGTGTCTGCGGGAATCTGAGGGTTGAGTGAGGAAGGGAACCGGGGGTAGATTTTCGCGAGCAGGGGGCGGTGGTTGGTGCTGAATGCGAGTGCGGACGTTGGGCGGTGGGCGGGACGGAAGGAAGCAGCAGAACGGGAGAGGGTATGAACGCCGATGGAGGTGACTGGGGGGAGGAAAGTGAACGAACGTGCGAAGGACCTGAAAGCAAACAGGTGGCGGGTTCGGGTGCTGAAAAGTAACTACTGACCGAATGAATAAATTCAGATGCTGTGGTCTCCCCGGTGTTTGAATAAACTCGCTCCCTCATCTTCCCACCGATGCTCATGAAAATGGAAGGAGAACTGATTTCCTGCGGGAAATTTTGATCTTGATGTAGGAAATAACTTCATAGCAATCAATTTCAACCAGCTTCATTAACAAATAAAAATAATGAGATCATTACGCTAGTACGATAAATAAAATTAAAAAGTGAATCCAATAACATGGCATGTCTACTATACGACTTGTAATGTCAATTTCTTCAGGTTTAATATCTATCTATGTAATTACGTGGCTACTGAAGGGGATCGTGAGGGCAACCCAATGGATAGTGGTTTTGTTCGGTTCCAAAACGCACAGGCTTCGGTTTAAAACCGAGTGTTTCCTCTCGACAGCTCCCTCATAAACCTAACTTGCGTAAATGTTCGAGTACCAGATATTCCTGGCAAACCGCAGGCGGCTCAAGGAAATGACCCTCTCCCCATCCTCTTCCGCCACCCTGAGGTATTAATTTCGCACGCCGTTGGACTTACTACGGTTTGAGATCCACCCTCACCCATCAAACTAATATCCGGATAATTTACTGTGGTTGCCTGGTATGGGCAATTCACAGGATTGGATCACCTTTACTATTCATGCTTGAGATTCCTGGTTAAATTATCTAGTTCTAGTATTTCGAGCTTCCGTCTTTAAGTTCTTTACAAAATCGTATAAAGTTGTAAGGATATCAATCGGGCCAAACAGGCGGAAATTCAGGTAGATTTCCATCGCTACAGAGTTAAATATGAGCACTTAGTTCCCCTGTTCTTTATCTTTATTCAGTGTTATTTCTTAAACACAAAAAAATGAAAACAAGTCATCTCCTCGCCAATTCTAAAGATCTTTTTTCACGTAAAATCCAATAACTATTTCCAAATACCGGGGAATAATATAAAACTACGTTCTATACACTAACACTATACACTAAATACAGACCTTACCTTAAATCACATATTTCAAGGGCGGTCGTTAATTCACCATCATTTTGCAAGGTCAATTGAGAAAATCTTACCTGCAATAAAAGAAACGAACATAATTAATTACTAAAGCATTAAAATATAGTCAGTCCATATTCATTAAAGAAACGATTTTGAATAGTAGTACAATGTACACATGGGATGATTTTTATCCAAATACAAGTAGCCGGTGTGCGCCGAATACGTTCTTAATGAACACTACAGGACACAAATTAGAACTTGTCATTCAGGGAGTAACTTTAATTATTTTACTTATTTAAATTCATAAATAATTAGCCTAAAGATATTATGATTTCTCATTGCTTAATTTTGGAATTAGAATACAACACGTGCAATATCTATTTGACAATATCAAGAACTTTTAAAAACTGTACTCAATAATTATAAGGTAATCAGTTTAAAAGGATACATACAAAGGTAGGGAATATGAAAATTTAATGAAGAAAACACTCAAACCAACGTCTTTACAGAAGCTTAAGACCTTTAAAATGCATAAAATTACTTGTGACAAACTTTTATGCTGTGCATTTTAAATACGGTCCCTCAAAACCGTTTTCTAAAACTATAGTTTTTTGTATTCCTTCGCCTGAGAAATCTTAATATTGAGATTTTATATTAATTTATAGTAACTAAATTAAAAATATTTTGTGACTCATCTAAATGATTATAATTCTAAAATAGTTCCTAATTAGCCAGTCTTGCAAAACCTAATTTACAAAAACCAATATTATTATTTAAAAACTAATATCTATAAAAACCAATTCCAAGAAAACTTAAATTTGCAAAACGAAGTTGAAGAAATCGATTCAATGAATGAAATAGTTAAAAAGACTCTTTCTTAGTTCATAGAAATTGTGTAGCATTTTGTGGTCATCCGACCTTACCTAAATATTACTATTATTAATAAATCAAACAGTTGAAATATTTCGGGAAACAAAGAGTCTTAACTATTTTGAAAATATATATTAAAAGGTAGATCAGATCACGTACGTAAAATCAGGGCGGTAGATAGTGCAACGGATAGATTTAAAATGTTGTTTTTACCTCGTACGATTAGAGATCCAAATAGATAAGATCACTGGCGTGAAGAGGATAATTAGTACTGGTATTATATATACTTTGTTGATATCCTGGATGCATCTTAAATAGACCTCTATTTATATCTAGGTTCCCCCAAGATTTGATCATTGCTCCGTCATTGGATTGTTTTGCACGTGGAAACCTTATAGTATGGTGACTAACTCGGTTATATTGCAAGTTTGAACAAATATCTGTGCAGATGAAATGATTTTGCATGTATTGCTGGTGACCTAACATTCTCCGTCACACGCCCTTGGGTGGTATATTGTTGATGTAGATGAAAAGCGGTTACGCAACGAAGGTGAAGAATAACATCGATCAAGGAACAGGAATGCCAGAGGTAACTCATTCAATAGTTGAAAAAAAAACAATTTCACCTGTTTTCCCTGAAAGGTTATTTTCTTGAAATGCAGTAATCCAAATAACTGACGAAATTAAAAGATTATTGTAGAAGCAGTAAGACCCGGAGATGAAGGTACGTATATTTATTTCCTACATGTTATTAAGGTAAACATTTGACTCAACTCTCAAGAAAAACCCACACGTTCCCCAGAATGCGACACAGCTCAGTCTAAAAGAGTATACCATTATTATACATTTGATGGAACAAAAGTACATGATATCTCCGTAATAAATTACCCAAGCTATGTTTACTAACGTGTAGGCATGTGCTCTTATAGCAACCGACTGCTTGGTTCATGACTGACTTTGCTTTAACTATCTTCACTTTAGAAAATTTGTAACTTAATACACTAACGATAACTATTTGATATAAGCTATTAAAAATTCAGACCATGGATAATACTTTAGAATGTATTAATAACATTAAATGGATGGGTGGCTTCATCACTGGGTAGGACATGAGACGTTAACTGAATCATAGGAACCACGGCAGCTAACAACTAACATGTCACCATTTAAACCTTCCAAGAGATCCCTGCTCTCTTTACTATGGGTTCTAACCCATCTCTCCCTTTGCTCATTTTCCTTCCGTCATTGCGCCTTGACTGTCGTTTTCTACTCACCCTTCTTTCCACTCATCCTCAGCCGCACACCCCACAATCTACGAAGAAGACACGAAATTCAACCCAGACCTCATGCATTCGAAGATTATCAAGGGGATTTTACGGGATCCGTGTAACCATTCAATTGATGGTCTGAAAGGATGATTTATACTACCGCTCGGTTTCTCTTTTCCCTGAGGGATGCTCTCCCTTTTCCCCGAGAAAGTGATAATTTTCAACGCAAACGATAAAAATAAACCTTCCGCCAAATTCACTCTTGCAAAATTCATCTTCATTTCTGCCGTAAAACATTTACTCGTCATCACCAGTACAGCACCTGTATTGCAATCCTAAGATTGGTTTACCGCAGCCCTACATTTTTATTTATTCAGTGTTAATTCCCAAACACCCTGATGGATTTTCTCTTTAACGTCCTTCTCAATTTATCCTATGTACTTGCCTCTCGGTCTTCCTCGAGGGAATATACCCTTCATTTTCCCTTCCATTGTGATTACAACGAATCAATTGTGCCTCAAGGTGTGCTCAATTCAATTATTCCTTCTTTTAAAACATTTGCTATCATAGAAATAGTGTAGTTATTTCATATTATATTATTCAAAGAATGAAAAGTAAGTTTATTAATTGGTTCCAAAAAGAAATGTATACCACCTATAAATAAAGACCAACTCAAATGTCCTTGGTGGACGTAACGTGATAAAGTTCAATAAAGCGTTTAAATGACATTTACCTCATTAGGTTTATCTAACACCGAAGATCTAAAAATAAGTACCGATTAGCACTTAAGCTTTACTAGTAGACTTAAAAAGCTGAAAGACTTGAATCACAGCAATGAATTTTATCATACTTGCCTATTACTACATTTCCGCTATCCAAAATATGTTAACTTCGGTGACATCGACATTAACTGACCAGGAATACTTAGTTCTCCATTGCTAATTAGTTATTGCCAGTTATAACTCTTGCTGGCGTACTTTGAGCAAACCTATCGTATTATTTGGCTTTCCTTAATTTTCAATAGCTCTTGTAGTTTATTTAAGGACCCTAGATACATAAATGTATTTCATATGAAAGTTTTGGGATGATGGAAAACAGCACGTTTTGAGGGTACTGTTTTCAAGACCCTCAATACGTTTATTTTTACTTACTCCTTCCTACCCTACGCATTGTTTTTACTTACTCTTTCCCTCCCGATGTCTAATGATCTGCATTCATTTCCCAAAAACTAGTCCCAATGGCCCCATAATCTAGTGTGCCCCAAACCCCTTAAACCAAATTCCTATCCTTAACACGACGGGCGCATCACACATTCCTTTTGACAATTTCCAAAACCCGATTCTTCCATTACCATTCCAGCTCGTTAAAAAAGGCCCGTGAAACATCGAAGCGATTAGGAAAGGTCCATCCATCACGTGACTGCGAGAGGTGAATCGCCGAGCCCTCTTTCGGAGGAAAAATAAAAACATGAGAGAAGCTGTAAAGGTTCGACAGATATGGCCAACAAAGTGGCCTCCATTTTATTGATGGGTTTTGAATACTGATACCGTGGAGGTAAATGCATTATAAATGCGCAAAAGCGATAAATTGATCTTTTCGGCAGTCTACACCGAGTTGAAACTAGATTATCGCGAAAACAACTAGAAAACGAAGTCTCTCATACTACTTTGGCTTCACAAAATATATTACTATACTGCATGTAACTCGTTATATGACAATAAACATCAAAAAGGGTAGTTTCCACCCTTTCAACCATTTTCATTGAGATGCGATACAATTTGTATTCAATTTCTTTGCTGCAACTTATAGTTCGTCTCATTACACACAAAAGAGTAAAACGTGGGCTTAATTATTTAAAATGCATGATACACGAGTATAGAATTATTGTTATTTGAAAATATATTCAATCTATTGATACATATCCGTTACCTTTATACGCCTTTTGGGTGGATCGTAGGGTATTTGTATCAATGTACATAATGACGTAGACGTAGATGATGATACCGCATAAACAGCGACTTTAAGCATTTGTCTAAAATACTTGAAGCGTTGAATTTCACCTGAGATAATATGCAACAAATAATTAATAGCACACATGGAAAGTGCAATATGGTGAAATTTAAATATCAGATGCCATGTAAAATTAATAAAATATGCATGATGACTTTCACTATGGGGTCACTGCATATTATCGATCTAGGTGATACAACTTACTCGCAAGTTCTGCCTCCCCTTGGAGGAAGGATATTTCTTTTAGAAAACACGTTTTGGTTTAATAAAATCAAGATCGAATCTTAATAAAAGCGAATCCCTTAGCGTGAAGAATTCCATTCCAAGAATACCAGTAGTTTATTTGAATGGAACCAGACCCGTATTTTCCGAAGATACGAGATACATCCGCATTGGATTAACCTTGTAGAAACATAGCCAATTTAATAGAAAATTTCACTGCTCAAATGTTGGCATGTTCCATTTACGTTGTCATTCGATCCATTGTGTGACGAAAACATTTTATTTTGTATACTCATGCAAAATAAGCGAACATATTCTGAAAAAATAAATAATTTAAATTTATACGCTAATTAAAAGAAACTACGGGAGATGCAGCGACAGGAGCTTTTTGACGGAGTCATCCGCTAATATGCTTAACAATGATACAACGGCAGAGAGTAAAAACCATTTGCCCGGTCAAGGCGAGCAATGTTTACATTCTGCAATTGTTACATTGTAATTTACACGCTACTTTAATATGAAAAAAATGGCAGTTCAAAGAGATGCTTTGAACTGATTAAAAAAAGATAATATTAAAAATTGCCACCTTTGTTCAGTGAGAGAATTAATGGGATGGCAAATCATGCATTCCTTTCTGGTATCGTATTTATTAGACATAGGAATTGTGCTAAACTGTCAATGAACTGAATTAAAATTTTTGTGAAAACATTTATGCAATGCATAAATTTCACCCCGATGCCATTTTATAAATGCACAATACTGATTTATACCAATTTTCTCATGCATGCATGATGTGTTTGTTACTCAGAATAGGGTAAACGGATACCCTGCTTACAAAGGAGGTATTTAATGGCAGAAAAAACCTTTTTTCCGCAACAAAAGGAGTCAAAATATCAAATATATTTGTACACAAATATTTAACAAAATGTTAGCATGGTAGCTACCAAATTCTATGTTTTCATTGTCCCCAGACGAACTGGAAACTACCTTTAACAACGCATGCATTATAAAATAATTAAATATTCCTACCAAAACTAATCTGTTACGAGAAACGCTCACGCAAAAGTTAGCAAAGAGTGCATTCAATATAAGGTTTAGGAACAACTCCTGGGTTTCACACCTCCATATTTCCTTTATCCCTTCCCACGCTCACCACATACATATCTCAACCATACGAATTTCCAAAGAAAACAAGCTTCTCCCTCATATTTTCTTCCTCGCGCCAGCAAATCAATTTCCTCGCGGTGAAATTGAGAAGCGAAATCCGATATCCTTCCGCTCTTCTCTGGACGGCTCCTTTTTCTGTATCCTTGTTCCCGTCTCTTTTCCGAGAGGGTGAAATGAGACCGGGGAGGGGGCCTCCCTTTCCCGACTTCCGACGTTCCTTTCCCCCGCCGTACCCGGCATAATGTGAACCCCTCTATCACCCGCTCCACCACCCTTATCTTCTCCCCCGCGACCCGCAGACGCCGAACTTTTTCAAGATTTAACCTCCCTCCCTCGCACCATCCTTCCTCAGCATCTCTTCTGCCTACGATCGCGTCCTTCGGCCTCGAGGTTCTCTCTCGCAAGTCGACACTAAGCCTCAATTTCGAGCGTGTGACCCTACGTTCCCTTCTGCCCCTCAGCCCTGCCTTCCATGCTCAGCCCATAACCTCAGTTCTCTCGTCAAGATCATCTTGCCTTTCATTCCTCCCAAGCTATTACTCCACTTGCGTTCCGCTCCATACTTCCTGACAGCCCACCTCCTCTCCTCACCCACTAACCTCTCTTCCTTCGAGTCTCAATTAGGATCACGGTGAAACATTAATTAGCGAGTCCGGCGAGGGACCTTGAGCAATGAGGACCTAGGGTAACGGTCCTAGCTTTCGAAGTCCCTTCGCCAAACCTACGTGCACCCCTTGGGACTGTTAGTAAACCACGTGGAACGATTTTTGTCTCTCTATGTCTTCCCTCATGAGGTGAAAGCATGTAAATGGACTCAGGATTCCCATATTGAACCAGATGATGTTTATGCATACAATTTTACGACAGTAAGGGACATTACCCATTTGGGCAGAAAATTAAGAATTTGACACTTTGACCATCGATTTAAAAGAGAAATGATGATATTTATAGAAGGTAATATTACGGTGGGGATAACATAAGGCTAAGAGAAGATGTCAAAAAGTTAACTATGTTAACATAAAAATAATCGATTTATCTGAGGAATTAAAATATTAACAACACGAGATTTTGTGGTTTTAGAGAGAGTGGGAGTACTGGAATATCTAAACTCAGACGTAGTCTTCGCCGTTTATGTTAATATTGCCAAGCGTCGGGTACCTAGATTATCGCTTCATCTCTACTTGGCACAACTTAACTATGTATAACTCGAACCTCATCCCCAATTAAAACGTCTTGTGGATGTATTAATTTACAAAACGTATTTTCTTATTTCATTAGTGGCAGTAACAACAACTGTCGTGCACTCAACTGACTTTCGCTAATCTTGAAGAGAGCTATTGGAAAGGTGCTTTGATTGCGTACTTGTACTGGTCGTCAAGTTATCAAGAATTGGTCTTTAGGCAGCTGTAAAGGTATATTAATTTTGCAATTATCACGAGAATGAACGCACGAAAATAAAATTTGTGATTCGAAAATGGGGACATGATAAATAATGCTATAATAATGCAGAAATTTCAAATTGGAGAAATCATTCGCCTTGACCGGGATTTTTCCTTAAGTGCGGTTTTTTATATTGCCATTACATGGCTGTGGATTCAGTAAGTTTATTTTTAATCAGATAATTTATATCATAGTAGAAATATATTTAATTGCGCTAAAATGCAATTTTTACTTCATAATATGAAAATCAAAAAAGTTAACTCCATTCGCTATAAATTAGTAGAATGTGATGTAACCTAAGTAATGATATTATAAAAATGTTTTTAAATGCGAAAGGATTCTTTACCCTTTAACCTTTCCAATTACTACACAGATTTCTCCCCAGTCAAAACGTTTTCAACAAAGAAGTTTAGGATAAGTTCAAAGAAGTTCATCATCATCTATCAGTTCCACCAATATTTTTTGTTAGTTTTGCTCTATTCTGCTGATCAATATTGGTTAAATCCTGACGTTATGTGGCTCATCTGCGTGCTCCTTGCCCTCCGATACAAACTACCCTACTCACTATTCATTTCCAGCCAGTTTATAAATGTTGCGAAGATCTTATTCTTTCTTTTTCTACTGCCAGGCAATCCTGTTGACTGCGATGCAAAACAGAGGAGGCCATTGCATTACTCTAGGTAATAAATTGTAATAACACGGTGCGGTTCACACCTATAGGGCTTTCTTGCCTCGGGAACGTAAAAAATGGATGATCCCATTGATATTCAATTCAATTCTCACTTTTTCTCCCTATCCTTCGATCCTCCGATGCTCACCCCAGAGAGCGCGCTTCCAGTTGGGGCCGAGAGGAGGGGACATGGCGGCGGGGAGGGGTTGAAAGAGGCGAGAAAATCGAGCGCTCTCGTTCCGGGTGGCCAATTCCATCGGATCATCACCCACACGAGGCAACCATCCTCCGAAGCGCTTACTCTTCCACGACTGCCCCACTCCACCAGCCTACCACCACTCATCTCCTGTCTCCCCTATCCCACTTGGCTTCTCAGGCGCGGGCTTCATCTCCGAAAACACTCGCGAGGCTTCACTACAACGCCTCCAATCCACCACCCCCTTCCGCCTCGCCGTCTGCTTGAGAATGGCCGCGGAAGGCAGAATTAGGAAGGCAGGAAGAGGGCATGGAAGTCTGATAATGGTGACTGTCTCGCGGGCGAAAGTTTGTGCACACGCCGGACCCATTGCTGATAAATGCTCTCTTTCACGGATGCCTACAATGGGGATCCTCAAGGCATCTGCATTCATATCTGGATAACGGGCCATCTGGCAATCGTATCTGACCATGCGAATTTCACGGGACGCACTTCATGGGTGTGAAATATATCAATATTTCCTAATGATTTTACAGTAATAATATCGACGAATAAAACTAATTCAACTCAGTTGACCTGAAGTAATTATTTAATGCTATTGAAGTAACTTACGCATGGAAATTTAGGAAGAGACTGGATTATTTAAACTTGGGATTTAAAAATATAAAATTAATTTTAATAATTTCTATTCTTTTTCCCGTATATTAAGCGCTTTCATCCAGTTATTACCCACGATACTAATACTCATCGCAAAAACGAGCATCTTCACAAGGCTTACCTACTAAAGTATGTAATTACCGATGGGCCTCGGTAACTGAGTGAAGAGGGAACTTTTTACCATGGGTAAAAGTTGATAGAAGTGGTGCACATTCGCGAACGTACAAGGTCTTTCAACCATCAAAAAATAAAAAAACGACCATCAGCGAATGGATTACCTACTCAAATATTTAGGTGCCGTTATTGATATTCTTGTTTTGATCACCTAATCTCGACATTAATTTAAATAAAACTTCATGTGGATGGAGTGACTATCAGAGCTTTCGGTTATTTACAAATGAGGACTACCTTACCGTATAAATCAAACAACTCTTTATAGAGAAATGGATTTCCTAAACGTCTTTCGATTACTTTGTCAAAGCATTTTCACGAAGAAACTCAGTCGATGAAAATGACATATTCCCCTCGTCGGCCTTTTGAGGCAAAATCATTTAATTTATATTTGCTTTCAGTTAAAATCCAAGATAAAATCGAAAGACATTTCTCATTTATTGATATTTACTTAATCAAATCCATGTCTGCCTCATTTGAGTCCAATAAATTATCTGGAGGTTTCCGAGAAGTCAATTTCTCATTAAAATACCATGAAATATTTCATAATGTCAAATAATATTCGGTGGACATCGATTACTAAATCGAAGAAAAATTTCAATCAGTAAAAAAAAAGAGAAACAGATAATGACGAAACTCATTCTTCCATGTATGAAGAAGAGACATTCAAGCGAATAAAAGTTTGCCTTTAATTTTTACTCTCACAATTTTGATGAAACATTTAGCTGGAGCAAATAAACTCGAACGCCCCCATAAGTAACTTGGCATTTTACCAAAATATATTAAAAATCAAGACACAGAAGCAGACAGGCGTTACCTCTCGTAAAAAACCGTTTAATAGGTCACATAAAAGAACTTTTCGATGCCCTCAAATGAAACAAACAAAATATTATAAAACTTCGAGGTAAGGTTGATGACAGTTTCATAACCGCTTTTCTTCGAAAAAACGAATTTTTTATATATTTATTTTTACATGTCCCTTGATTAACTTCTGTCATACCCAATTTGGTCAACGGTAATCATTCCCTTTAAACCCCAGGATGTGTCCTCTGACGCCAAGGGTATTTTGCAAGCCATCCAGCCATCTCCTGCAATCCGACTCATAGCCCACTTATCGGCCGCCACTCGAACGTTTATTTCCAATCCCCGATTTTTTCTTGTTTGTTGCCCTCCCGCGCCTTCCGTCCATTCCGTGCTTCAGACCTCTCCCATAACATTTCAGTGAAGGGCCAGCTGAAATCTCGGAAATTCTCCCCCCCCCCCTCCCCCTTCATTGTTATCATTTCTCTTTCCTCGCCTCCACCTGAACCAACAACACTTCACACTGGCGCTTCGGTCCAGATCTGCAATTTCGGTAATGATTGCTATTTTCATTACGTCGTCACGCCTTCATTTCGCCCTCCATTGGTCCCTTTCCTCTCTCGGCTCCCTTGCTCAGTCGTCAATGGCCCGGTTACGGCTTTTTAGGCCTGCAAGAGGTCATGGGAATGAGCATTTTCGAATATGCATCGACCTCTCTCATCAAAGCATGCGATTGTGGCGGAAGTTTACCATTTCTGCTAATTTTAGGGACCATTATATGAATTTAACCATTCCGAAATTAATGAAAGCCAAGAGTTTAGTCACGATTTCCCACGGATTAAAACGCTATTTTTTAAATAATTTCTGATAGCGGTGCATAACGCTTGGGTTGATCTCAAAGTGCATGACTTTCTTCAGCTCGCTTTCACATAGCATGAAATGAAAACGGTTTTTATTAAAAATTGCATCCCTAAGTCGTCTGGTCGGAAAGTGTACGCAAGAGAATTCAAATTTTCGAAATTCAAATTCGCCACCAGTCATTTCAAAACTAGAACTCGGATTCTATATGGACAAGGTTTTTGAGATAGGGTTTCATGTTTCCGTAACGATTCAATTTTATTTGAAACTCTTAAAAATTCTTCAACAATTTCATCCACACACAAATGTTTTTAGCAATTTACACACCTCGAAGACACATTTTCTCCATTTAATATAATAAATCTACCGATTGTTATTTACGATGTGATTTAAAATCATAATCCTGAAAGCAGTCGATATTAATGCAAGGGCTGTGAAAAAACAACAATGTACCGAATATTTGCTGGCTTTTTTGATAAATCTGCGACCGCATAGCCGTAGGTAGGAAGGATTAGAGACAAGGGACCTGGAAAATGGTAGTATCATCCCGCCGGAGACCCGATTTCCTTGAATCTAAGGCATCCAAGGATTTAACACGTACAATGTTTATGAAAGTATGTATGGTTGAGCTGCGGAAATTCGGAGCGAGAATTCCTTGCGCCAGATGACGCAGGATTAAAAAGCGTGGAAGGGAAAAGGGTTAAAGGTTGGGCACATGTGGCCCTGGAGAGAAGGGAATGTTTTGAAAAGTGGCAGGGCACGGTGAAACGGCAAAGGGGTGACGCAGAAAGGAGAACTGTGTAGGGGAAGGAGGAGCGGGTGAGTTAGTTGATCGAGCAGGGCACAGTGGAAAAGGATAAAAAAACACGATCGAGTGAGGGGGGAATTGGTAAAGTATACGAGCTTGCGAGAGATCAGCGAAATGAGTTACTTCCTAAGGCTCTAGTGCCTCCGCTACTCCCCACCGGGGCCCTTCATCTTGACCTACCTTCCCGCTGTCCCACTCTCCATCTCCACTCACGATCTCCCCCCAACCCTCCCTGCCTTCGCAAAACATCGATGACTGGGCTCGAATGTTGATGTAATCGGAAAAGATCTAAATGTTGATGGTACCCGCGGAAAAGTGGTGCCAGGGTTATGCACCCTTCTTCCATACCGAGTAAGAGTTGGGAGCACTCTTCCGTCATAAAAGCCTGCCCGTAATTTTACGCTCTGCTTTTGATCAGCAAATGGGGAACTCGATGGAATGCAAATTTCGGCGAAAAAAGTTCTCAATTCACTCAGAGATAATACAGACGCTTCAGTAACATTATCTGAGATAGGGCGATTCAGCGTGTTTCACATATTTCAGATGAAATTTGGAAAGGCTTAGCAGGGATTTCAAACCAAAGTTCACCATGACATCGTGTAGATAATACATTCACAAAATCCACGAAATAAGGACAATGGATATCCCTTAAAATGTGTACAGCTCCTTTATTTCGAAACTATGACCTCTTGGAAGGGTATTGGACAGTATTACGGATAAAAGGAATACGATTAGCCATATTTGATTGTTTAATTTAAGAAAGTCCCATAAATGAATCTCTAAACCTTGTAATTAATAATAAATTACCGATTTGTTTAAATATTTAGCAAAAACAGCAATTAATCAACGCAATTTTATAATTATTCATGAACCGTTTAGAGAGAAGTCAAAAAATATAGACATTTATTTCAAATGCAGTATTTATAATTTTCATGTTCTAAAGTCTAGTAAAAACAATTAGCTGCAATATTGACAGCTTTATTTGAAAAGAGTTAATCTATTTTGACAAAAAAATATATCACAGCTAGAGAAAATAGCTATAAACGCGATTAAATCAAAATGAAACAAAACAATGATTAAAGTAAATTCCAAAACTCAAGCTGTACACGCGATTTCGGAAATGAACGTAATATTAATCTTCTGTGGACATTTATGTTGGAGCTGGATTGGATTTGGTTTCCAAAAAAATAATTACATCCTTAATTTTCCCCATGTGTAAACCTTTATGAGTTCGCTTCAATTCCATTTGGAGCGCACTCCGCACTGCCCATCGCTTCTCTTGTAAACTTCATTCTTTAACCAAACGTTCACTGCGCCAAGCCATTGTCCCTTGCTCTCCCTTTCTTCTCCTGCCTGATCCAATCTTAGAGGTGTACCCATCAGCCTCTGTCGACCCAATGGGACTAGTTTTCACATCTCCTTAACCAACCCACCTACCCCCTCACCTCAAGACCTTCAGTCTTTTTTTTCATTCGAATTCTCTCTCTATTGGAGATCGTATGGGAATGAGTGGGACGGCGGGGAGGCGCGGGGGGAATAAAAGCCCTCCGTTCTTTGTGGGACACCGACCAAAAAGGTTCGCGGACAAGGAAGATGACACACAGCACTTCCCGTCCTGCTCCGCGTCGCCACGACCGCTTTAAAGCCTCGACCCGGAGCGCCTCTCGACGAAAGGGCGGCTTTCGTGGCGAGGAGGAACAAAAAAAAATAAACCCATCCACCTCCTCCGGCTGAACTCCCCGCGCGTCCGTTCGCTCCGGGGGCAGAAAACCCCGTCGACGCATACGCGGTCTCGCACGCAACTGTCGTCTTCGTGTCACACGGCCATCCGCAATCGTTCGAATCCTTATACCCACGTCCCTTTCCCGAAACTATACCCCCCACCTCCTACTCACTTCACGGACGCGCGCGAGCACACACACACACACGCACAAAAACAAACTCGCCCACAAAAGAGAGTTTTGGGGGAAGAGATGGGGACTAAAAAAGATATCCCAGGTAGAGGGAGAGAGAGAAAGACTCCCCAGACTGTGCAAGGCCGATTCGACTCCCCATCCCCGCTTTCATACGAAACGGCCTCCTCCTGCCTCCTCGGAAAGCATGCGGCCCGTGCATTCCCTCCTCCCCCCTCCCCCCCCGCCGTGTTCCTCTCTCTCTCTCACGCATACACATGCGAGGGGGAACCTTGTTTTTGCCCACAACCCTCCGAAAAAGCCCTCGGCCTTACCCCCCAAACCCCCCCCCCCAACTCACTCCTTTCAAACGCACCACACAAACACGCCGAGCGAGGGAGAGAAGAGAGCGATGCGGAAGGAGAGGGAGGAGGGACCCCACGTCGCCTTTCCTTCTGTCGCCCTTTCAAATCTCGCTCGCTGCGTTTGTCAAACCCCGCCGTAGAAGAGGACACGTCCAGCTCCCGACCCACATTAAGGACCTTTCCCCCACCCTCCCGTCCCCCGCCGCCACGCAAGCTCAATCCCAAATTGTCCCTCTTATTTTTTTTTCTATCCCAACACAGATCTTTTCAAAGCCATCGCTCTCTCCCATCTCCTTCTCCACCCCCCCCCCCATCACCACCCCAAGACCCTTTCATCCTCACTCTTAAAGTTGACCCGCCCTCCACATTACATTACAACAACAGGATCGATTTCCTCGGCCTTACCTGCAAGCCCTTAAGTTCCTTCCCTTGTTCGCTCGACTGTAATGATACGGGCCCCACCGTCCTCCCCCTCTCGACCCTGTCCTCCGCCGCCACCGCCGCGTCCTTCCGCCTCCCATTCCCCCGCTTCCACCCCTGGCTCTTCCCCGGAACACGCGCCTCCCCGCACCCTTAACAAAACCCCTCTCCCGTCTGATTCACTGCCACACTTCGAGTACCCTCCTCCTCACTCCTCATTGTGCTGTTATTTTGTCTGTCAGGTCTCGTTGTCTCGAGGGCTTCATTCTTTTCCTTTGGCTTGTCATAACTTGCCAAGGATCCGCGTAACTATACGAGAGAGAGAGAGAGTCGTGCATTTGCCCTTTTCAGTTTCCATAACGCCGAGATTGCCTTCTCAATAGGTGCACGTAAATGGCCCTCGTTAGTCCAAAGGCCAAAGGGGAGCGAGGAAGAGAGGGCAGGGAGACCAGGACAGCACAGTAATGATGGGACTAATTATTAGGAGTGGGTTATAATAGGCTCCTTGTGCTCCGAGACTAGAGTCACTTGTCAAGGAAAAATAGTGAGCCCTATTAAGTCAACAATGACTAAGAAGTCCATATTTAATGACTTAAGCATTATGTGCCACATGCAATCCCCGTAAGAGATGAGGATTCGATAACTGACAGCTTTTTTAAAACCTTGCCATAGAAATGAGATAATTACAGTTAAACGTTTTGCTGCACATGAGACTGTTTCCGAGGTGAACCAAGGTTGGTACATAATTGTAATTGGGATATATGTAAACGCGCACATTTATAAATTGGATAAATAAGCATTAATACAACAGCATAACTTTGGATGACATCAAAACGCTGTTAAAACATAATAAACATATGCCATTATTGTTTATTTCTGTCCATTCTCGTGTTCAATGGTTTAACAAAGGAGGACATCAATGATTGTTTACTTTTTTCTTAGATACAAGTGGAGGGCCTATTTTAAATCAAGTATTCACTTTTAGCAGGCCCTTTCATATTATGCCCTAAAGTTTCTAATGTTTATAACATTTGGAGGTGAAAAATTAAGAAATAGGTCAGCAACCCTGTAAACGTGCAGCCATATTTGATTACTCTTGTAGAAGGTCGAATGTTAAGTGCCAGAGGTAGGGGTATTCCACAAACATAAACAAATACGGGATTTCCGGGGATTTATGACTTCCGACTCATACGCAGTAGCTCACTTCTCTTTCCTCAGCATGGGCTCACTGGAGCACGAGACCTTTGCTAATGAGTCGTTATGTCAGAGAGGTTTGAGAAAGCCTCTAACAAAAGCAGCCTCTTTAACTGGTCGTTATCACCGCGCTCTGGGTTATTGCCTGGCAAAACACACACGCGCTCTCATCAAAGATTTCCGAGACGAGCATTGCGCTCCGGAGGCCATTACACCCGAATAACGAGGCGAGGAAGCAGTGCGTCGCTAACTAAACCCAGTGAAAGGAATTTTTTCGAGCAAGTTTTCAAGGTGTGGACCACTCGAAAATTCAACCTTCGGAGGATTAGTGGCTGTGCCGGAAGTTTATACCTTTCATAACTCAAGAGGGTGCAAATATATATTTTACAAGACGCAACAATTCCATTCTCAAATATATCTTATGGCTATTCGCTGGCATAACTGCGCTTCTTAGCAATAATTTCTCTTTCAAGATTTAGAAACGGAGGCAAATATCACGATAGGCAATCTAATAAATTGCCAGCTCGTCTATCATTTACATAAAAATTACCAAAAGGTTTAGAACATGCCTATGTTTGCATGTAGACACAACCACACATTCAAACCGAACTTGACTAAAAAAAACATTTATAGAGCTAATGTTCCAATTTTTTTCAAAAAGAGATGAAGCTCTAAACAATATTAAAAATGTGCACGGTTCATAATAACAGTGTAAAGAGACCATATCCATATCTGTAGCTATAACCATTATAAGAAAAAAACCATAAACGTAGTAAAAAACCTAAAAGTTGGTTTTGATAGGTGGCGGTAGAGTTAACGCAGAACTAAGACCAACGGCAAGTGAAATTCACCCATAAGGCTGGCGGGATCATATCCTTTCCCTGTGCCACCTATGGTTTCCCAGGAAGTTCTGGAACCCGAAATATCCCACAGCCGTGTGGTTTTTCGGATACCAGAAATAACATTTCGTGCCCGGGCCCTCTGGTAAGTTGTCCAACGCTCTAACCTTTGACTTCCACGTCCCTTAATTATTATATCGTAATAATCAATCCAATTAACATCCTTTTTTAAAAGTATATTTCATTTACACATAATTTAAATTATTCATGTAACTATGTAACTCATCGTAGTGGTAGACGTAAATATGACCGGCACATCAGTTATAAGATCGGAAAACATTTTGTACCTACCGTAGGAAATCGTGCGAAATTTTCATTACGGGCACACTAGCACTCTCAAAAGATCCCGTAACTCCTCGCGAAAGCATGGGAGCTTTGTGCATTACCTGATTAAAGAGAGAGAACACGATAAAATACGTAGCCCCCGGGCCCACCAACCTCTCCTCGGAGGCAAATATACGAGGGGAAACGAAATGCAACCTCAACAAATCACTTCGCACTTTTTACTAATCAACTCTAAATGAACAGAAACGATCAAATTACAGGTAACGACTTCCGTATACGTGAACACGAACAGAACATGCAACTTACAAAGGAACATTATTGTAATGTTGAATATATTGGTATTTTATCTCGAATCAATGCAGAAGACGAGTGAAAATAAAGGAATGCATTCCCATGTTTTCATTGCCAGTTTTTACATATTAAAATCGACACATTAGGTAAAAAACACGAATACTTAGTTAAAAATAACTCTTGTGCCTATTCCCACTCAAATATTTCTATTTCATAACCCGCCTTAAATGATACATCATCGTCACGGGTAATCGTGTACAGTGACGATATCAAAGAGTCGATTTAAAAAAAAAACGTTTCTACAGACTGTGGCGTTCCATCTGAACCGGAAAGTCCATTATGAGAAAAATGACTATTTACAACATCAGAGAATTCCTGTTGTTAGTGAACGTGAGGTATACTATAAATATATATATCGGTATAGTATATCACAAAGATAAAATTTCAGATGAAAAAATCACGGAAATGCTCGTAGCCCATACCTAGGCTACGCCATACATTCCCCAAAGTAGGCAAATGAAAAATCATTGTAATTACGATCTGGACCGATTACCAATTGATGTGTGAATCCTTCATAAAAAACAGCGTACTATTACCTTGAGTAGGGTTACCCCTGAAACGTATCAAACATTCATGTAACGCCGAATACAAGTCGTGTCAAACATTTATCCACAAGCGAAAAATGTCAGTTAAAAACAGTTCATTCTCCCCAAGATTCTAAAAAAAAATAAACATACCCAAACCAAACAACTCAATCGGACCTAATTTCAAGATTATGTCATGCAGAAGCTTCATACAAGCCTCGGAGTAAATGAAACTCACTCCTCAGATGACTAACTTTTCATCCAAAAATGGAATCAAAACGTCAATAGAACTGCCCACCAAAATGACAGCGATCTTCGCTTTGATATTTATCGCTTTGATGTATGTGTAATCAATGACATACTTGTTTTTTTGAGTGATAGCAGCCGTGTTAATATTATGTCAAATCACACTGGCCTTCATCTACATGATATCCTTCAAGCAACCGACAGCGTGTGCTGCAGTGATGATTCCACACCATGCATTCTCAGTACGCGAACAGTTGCGGTCAAATATCATTCCTAAAGCGGGACGAGGAAAATAGACCCCGCAAAAACTGCAACACCATCATGGCCCGATAATGACGTAGACCACTATTTATTTTTCTAATTCGCTAACTTAAATTCAATAAGAGTTTAGTTTCAGAGAGTTAGGAGAGTGGACGAGAGCCCATCTTCCCCGGACTTTAGGCAGTTTTTGGACAAGTACAAGTTTCCTAACATTTAACACTTATAGGAAATTACCCAGAACTTTATAGCTTCTCTGTTTTCCGATCTTCCTCTGCATTTGTCTCTTGGTCTTCCTCGCGGGAGCTACCCTTCAACTATTTCCGTAGTATTGTTTCAAAAATATATATTTTCAAAAAAATGCAAGCTTTGAACGAAAATTATAATTTACGCACATTAGCTTCAGCAGATGAGGAAGTTACTTTATGGAAAGACTCGCGTGAAATATTTTGCCATTCAAAAAGCAGAAACAACAGGAAAAGAGTTATCACAAATGGTAGATGTTTTTTCCAGAATATCAAGTTTTACCGAAACCAAATTTGTCCAAATAACCAAGTTTTCCGCAGAATACACTAGCTTGGGCATTTGGATACTGTTCATCGGTATTTTGGAATAAGGTCACGGTTGTCGCGGTCACGTAGAGCATACGGTAACGGTGACACGGAAGTTAGAAGTAGAGAGGAGAAATTGACGAGAAGAGGTTAAAAATAGCGTTAAAGAAGAAAGATACAAATAAAATAAATAGAACGATTAAATAATGAACAAATCATACAGAGAATTATGAAGGGAGTAGTCTATGGAAGAAATTGATAAAGAGAGTAGTCTATGGAGGAAGCTGAAAGGAAGACAGGAAAAATAACTTCGGGAAATCAATTATCTAAAAAAAGTATCACAGTCAACGAATAACGTGAATTATAAAGTTTAAGTGTAAGAAGGTATTGAAGGAAGAATATATGAAGCAGTGAAAAGATTGTCATGGAAAAAAATACTTTGGAAACTTTTACAAACCAGTCGTTGGAGTGAACATTATTTTTTCCTTAAAAAATTACCAATCTTCAAAACTAATTACTTTTGTTTACAATATTATATCATATTTTGCGTAGGAGAAGATTGAGATTATGGATTCATAAGAGTCAGTGAAGTTATCCTGGATGATGGAATAAGCACATACATCACATTCTAGAAAGCGTATCGGATATTTTTGACCTGGAAATGATTTTTCAGGAGTACTTCTCTTCTTAGGCTATAAGTACCAGGCTGATTACGAAGGAAATATAAAAAAATCAAGATAACACGAAATCTCTACAAATGATCACTCACTTATCCACTGCTTGTGCACCCGCGTTGCTCTACCAAGCATTAAGTCCTCATATTTCACTGGTTTTCCCTCATGACCTCTCCAAGTCTTAATTTCTCGTCACCAGCTCACTCGCCTCTTCAAACTCTCTCTCGTCAGTCGAGCCATCACGAGATGAATCATTCCGTACGAGGTTTTCGGAATTTTTTTTCTATTTTCCGTGATACGAGTCCCATAAATCTTCTAAAGTAAGCATAGAGCGCAGTCTTTAGGTACTATAAATCTCACCGTGCCCATATAATGGCTATCAACCTCATCGCACAGAATTACCTATACGCACAGAATGCTTATTTCTTACGAAAAAATAATTAATTTCCATTAACAATTTAGAGTACTTTTAATAAGTTTCGTCACTTAAAGTTACACATTTATTTGAATTGAGCAAATTCTACTCAGATAAGTACTTAAATAAAGTAGGTGATAACAACCATTCAGAATTTAAATCCGAGGAATCTCCTGGATAATTATTATGCTTTTTTTATATCTGAAATAACAGAAAATGGTTCTTCTGCCGAAAAAGTACTTTGATATATATTGCAGAATCAAAAGTAATTATATTTAAAAAAAGGCATTTCTCCCGAAAACATAAACTCAGGTGCATGTTTCTTTTTATCATTTGCGTTTCTAAAAACTGAAATGTTAACGCCCAAAAGGAACGTGAAGTTAGGAGCAATTTTATTTCTTTAAGTTCTTATGCAATACCCGCAAGCCGACCCAAGGATGTGTGTCAGAGGGTGTTAGGTCACCAACCATAATATATCTAATCCAATACTTCCACAAATACATACCACCCCGTGATTCACAGAAAGGACAAACGTAAGGGGACGGGCGGGCACCATCCATTCATTCTAGGGTGTTTAAGATATGTTACAGGCTTCAGGACTTACAATGGTAGATTAGATCACACATGTAAAATCAGGGTAATAGATAGAAAACGGATAGATTTAAAATTTCGTTTTTTCCTTGCTCCATTAGAGATAAAAAATATGACCGCAGGCGCGAAGGAGATAATTTATATTGGTAGTGTATATATCTTATCGATACCTTGTGTTTTAAATAGACCCGTCTTACCCATAACACTGTTCCCTTCTATTTTTATTATACTCCTAAATATTCTTATAGATAAGTACCCAATATCGTGTAATTAACTTTGTTCGAGTGCATAATCGAACTGATACAAGTCGGAAGAAAACTAAACATTAAAAAGACATCAGGCATATTTATAGGTGCATGTGTATGTTAGCTGTTAGTTTGTGTGTTAGCATGTGTGTGTGGGTTGTAAGAGTTTTTGCATGAATGGATACCATATTTTGTTCGTGGATTCTATAAATTTGTGACTTTTGCATGCGGTTTTTTCTTAATTACGGGTGGTGCCCAAACACCCCCCACCATGCGCCTCTGCGACGGCTTGCCGGGTCTTAAGTAGATGTGGATGAATATAAACGTTAATTTTCTACCCATTAAACTAAATTTTATCCATTATAGCTTTATGAAATCTTTTAAAATAAATTTTGAAAGATGAAAAAAATCAAATGTAAAATATTCATCAATCGGGGATATTGATGAAAAATTACCCCTAAAGAATTTAAACAAAACATTCAGTGAAATGAATATATTTACTTCACGCCCACAGATACTTTTCCCAAGAACTTTAACATAACCCGGTTACATGAGTCATGAGTTTACACTGCATTCAAACCGGAGAATTTGCGAAGGATAAAATTCAGATGAATGAAATTTGCAATTCCGATGATAATCAATACTTAGCAAATTCTTAAATGACTAATGTCCTCTGGAACCTCAAGCACTTCTTATGTGAAACCAGAAGCGGAAATAAATGGATAGGAAAGAGCAAATGCATTGATACTGGAATAACATATGATAACGTATCTATACTGACTTAACGAAGTACGGATACGTATTCCCCACAGGCGATCGGGTAGCTGCGACTAGTGTGATCGCTTCTCACCCCGTGATCATTGGTTTGAATCCCATCGGTTTTTAGATTTTTAAATGATATCCCGATTCTCACTTGAGAGACAATATTTTATTACCTGCATTTTAGTAAAACGAATAACTATTACAATCGATGAAATTATCACTTGTTTCAAACTAAAGTTTCCGCCAGCATTCATTTATATTTTGAGGTTTTTAAGACTTGTTTTGGTAGATGTATTTCCCTTTTCCCTTCCTCTCCCTTATCCCTTAACCATTCCACCTGATACTTGTACCCCCTACAACACACCTTTTTCGTGGATCTCGGGGTGATTAGAAAGATATAGAATTGAGTGGAGATCATAAGTGGAGTATATCGTCTATGGGATGGGACGTTAAATTTTGGGCTCTTTGGCGCCTTTCGCTTTGAGTGGGGAGTTTCTCTCTTCTCTTCCCCTCTCCTCATTCCCTGAACATCCCAAACTCCTGAACTATTCCCCAATTCCTTATGGAGCAAGTGATCACAGCTGTTGGTCGCCTCCCGTCATGACTGCTACTGCCATGTTCTATTACAGAATGTACATTACGCGAGCCGAAAAGGGGAATCAAATAATTCCATTCGTAGATGAGTCTTCCTTGCGCAGACACAAAGAGAAACATACCATTGATAAATGTTACCCATCTATAAGTATACAGCATTTGCCAATTCATCCCTAAATGAGCAAAAAAAATTCACTCCATTGGACTAATTACAAAGAAGGTCTTAACTTTACAACGGCACAAAATCTGTCACTACTGACTCTGGGGACTAATTTCACGTATCTCGTATTTAAACTCCTGTCTTGCTGAACGAAAATGTTTACGACTTCGCTTTCCCTTCACTTTTTCAATTTAAATGGAGTGTCAGCAGTCCTTTGACCTCCCTCCTCCCCTCCTTCCTTGCCCCCAATCCCTTCCCATCCCAATTTTACTTTTTTTTGCGACGTCGCGATAGAATATTTCGTTCCACGCATAAAAATGTCTCGCGAGTCAGAAATTTGCTACCGCGAGAGAGACAAAAGAATGGAATGACAAGCTACGCGCTATTTATTTTTTCCCTGCGCATCCTCATCTCCCATCCAAACGGGAACATAACACGATATCGATAAGCGCAGTAGTCATAACGAAGGGAGACATACTTACATGAATAGCAGCAGTGTGGCAGGGAAGTGAAACGCTGCCTTCAGCGGCAAAAGAGAGAAGCACGAGCTAAGTGAGGCTGACATACGTCGCGACTTAGCACGGGTGTAATAGGAGCCTAAGGGACTGGGGTTAAAGAAGAGGGGGAAAGGAAACCATTCTCATGTAATACTTGCCTGTAATGTTACCAAAAAAAGGTGTAATAATCACGAATACCCGAAGCATCGGCATTAGAATTGATGTTACATTGGAATAGTCTCGCAAATTTTGACGCAGGTTTTAATGAGATTAGGCGGCGGATCATTTAAACATACATTCATTTCTATTCGAATTCTAGGGGAATCTGAAAAGTTAAGTCTTCCTTCATTTACGCCTAGGATATTCTTTCATTTCATTTTGAATAAAAAATATAATGTAAGGGATTATTACAAAAGACGCCGCAAGCATTACACTTATGGAAATGAGTTGCCACCGAAATGTTCTTAAATGTGAGTAGCAACATTTTAAAGCATTTGCAACTACGTTAATTCAATTCATAGTTTGACAGAGATGAAAGGAGTATTTTCATTCAGAGGCACTTAAGTTTGAATAGGTCTTAATACAATTCAGATTGAACTTAAAGGGTGTTCAAACGTTTACTCTACGTTAAATGGCCTGGACAAAAAATATTCATTATCTCCCTCGAATTTCTCTACACATAATGACGCAATCAAAGGACCACATAAAGTGCAGTATTTGCAATTAGAAGAGGTCAACATTTGTTTTTGACCATTTTATACCTTGGAACAAATAATAAGTCTCTCTTTATTTAATTGGACTATGTTTGATAATGAACACAAGCTGTCATCTTATTACTAGATATCTTCTGATTAATTGGGGCTTCTAAAGCTATCAATATCAATCACATAAAAATAATTACGAGTATTTTGGGAAGAGCCATTTGATTATAAAAGCCACATTTTTCGGGTACGCAACAAGATTTATGCCAATTCTAGGATAATAAGATATATACACATTAAACTCCAATTGAAAAATATACTCTTTTAAACTAAGATTTAGTCCTGGATCGCGAAAATGAAATTTCTCGCCTCTCACAGTGATACCAACCCTTTAAGGCTCCCCAACTTTTCACTGAAGCCCCTAGCGTCCCACTCTACTTATAGATGAGCTGCGAGATGGAACTAGGATAAACCTTCAGCACAAGGTCGTCGGAAAAATGGGAATGAGAGAGAGATAAATAGAAGGGATGGGGGAGGGAGGGTGAACGAAGGAAGAACGGCGGAAGATGAAGAAAAATGATTCCCTAGAATGTTTATCGTCGTCATGGCAACCGTCGAGCTTAAAGGATAGAGGCAGCGAGAGAAAGAAAGAGAGGTCGAGCAGAGTTATATGGTACGTATTTTTTTACGTCTCGCTTTCACTCACGCTTTCAACCTCCCTCCTCCATCCTTTCCATTTTCCCTCTTCCTTTCTTCCAACCTCCAACAAATTTCTGCTACCCATTCCACTCGTCTCCCAGCTCCCTCATCCAACCACATACCCTCCTTTCACCACACCTTCCGCCGCCCCCAACATATACGACTCTTCCGCGGAAACCGTGCGTCAAACTCCCGAGAATTGTTCACGAACCGCTTGCCTCCCCGCTCTGCCCCATGCATACACCCTTTCCCCTCTTGCACACCTTCCATTCCCCTTATCGTAACCCTTTAAAACGAACCCTCACTCCTCGCGTCCTCTCATCTCTTTCGACCTCACCCATCCTTCACCTCATCCGAGCTTCCCACCGTCTCTGCAAGGGCGGGAATGGCGTTTGCCAAGGCCTACTTGGAAGTTTCCCTCGCGTTTCCGCACACCCAGGCAGACATAAACATACAATGCCAAATGCTTCAGTTCATGTCCTTAACCATCTACTGCACGTGCTAGAGGACACATCGGTTGTAGTATCTTCACACTTGCGAGCGCGTTCCTCGATAACCCCACGGTATCTCTCACCCTACGAACCTTTTAAAGTTTAAATTTATAAACCGACGGCGCACTCATCGCATGAACTCTCTCGAGCGCAGTAAATTGGCGAATGCACAGCCTGATTCCCCATCGCTCGGTACCCCACCTCCCTCGCCCACTTCAGAAGTCAGTAGCTTGCTCGTCAACGGTTCTTTCTCTCTTTAATGCCAGATTAACACCTGGATCCGTCCTCTCTCCCCCTTCATACGAGGTGGAGAGAGCAAGGATAAGCTCGTATATAAGCTCTCCGATATCCTATGATGGCAAGTACATTCATACATTGAATAAAATATAAACATTTAGTTATATTAAAAGGAATTTAAACATTTCCTCGGGATGAGGAATATTTCACAAATTTATTTTCTTCGACTAGTTTTTAAAGAGTTTGATAAGTGTCATGAGATAGTATAATGGAAATAACTAATCTACATTTACATAAATACCCCGCGTTTCACCAAGAAGGTGTGTGGCCGGGGGAGCTATTAAGTACCCATAGCAAAAAAATAACGAATCATTAGCTTCGGTGCCTAAACATACTGATGGCAACAATTCACTATGGGATTCATGATATAAATTTAAAACTAGATAATAGGATATTGTTTTGTTTAATATTCATTGTAGTTGGAAATATTTAGATAATTGAGGATTGCCTGGGATTATGCATATGCGGGATGTATTGATGGGATGTAATAAGTGGCGATTAGTGGTAACTATCTCAGAGAAACTAATCAATTTCATGTAAAGATATATTGACATCCTTATTGAATCAAACATTTATATGGCTGTAAGTGTATTTATTCCATCATTGTAAGGTGAAAGTGTTTGTAACATCATAATTAAATAGTTTTCGGTTTTGAAAAAACGATATGAAATGTAGATTTCCTAGTAGTCAATTTATGATGAAATAATAGTACTATTGGATAACTAATGTATAATTCCTAGCGATATTTCCCTATCGAATAGAGTTAGTGTGATACCTCAAAGTATTGGTGCAGTAAAACTGGCAACCCAGTTACCAATCCTCACTGCAAGAGCAATACCCCAAAACCGATGAAAATGGCTTATCTAAAAGGTATTACTTAATTGCCTCAGAAAGTCATGGTAAAGTTCATCACCAGTGGAATAGTAAAATTAAAATATTTAGTTTATTATTGGGTTCAAAGTATTGAACGCCAGAAAGGTGGGTAAAGATATATGTGTACCTGTACCATGACCATCGCAATGATTTGGGAAGCAGAGCATCCACGTGTAAAAATAATAAGCCAGTTTAATGTAATTTATAGTAACACGTTGCTTTCAGTAATCCCTCGGATGAGATTATCAAATATTAATATTTTGTTAAGACTCAAAATCAATACTCAAAGAGTGGATTCATAACCACAAACCCCTCAGCTTAGTTGGGCATCACCACAATTATCGGTTGAATATAAACGATTCAGTTTTATTCGCAGTTAATATATAGCCATAACTACAACCTTTCTGATTTCTAAATGAATAAATAAAACAGTTGAGGATTTTTCTTAATAAAATAAAAGTGATTTTAGTTTCAAAGGGGTTAACCTGGCTTTAACCAGACTATAAGATCAAAAATTTACCCTACATGCGGAAAGGTTTGAGGAGCATAGGAAAGAGTGAAAAAATGCTGGGATAGAGAAAATGAAGCGATACGCACGTCTAAGTGCATCGAAAGTCGTTATACGATTTTTGTGTTGAGAAATGAAATAAAAATTCGAGGTATTGAGGAAAAGGTAACCTCCCTCTATTCACATTGTGTACCCTCATCTACTTTGTTATCATTATCCCATTTGATCTGCTCTTGAAGTTCCTCAGATATAAGTGTAATAATAATACATTATACAATAACACATTTACCCTCAGTTAATGATACACAATATTTGATTGATGCTGACGGTTCTCAAAAGGACCACAAATAAAATTGTGTTCGCAACTGCTGTAAACCACTTACAACACTTATTTTCTTAAAAGGCCTTATTTCACCCCTTTATACACTTAGGTCACACTCGAGAGAACATTTAAGTTATCTCTAAAATAAAAATATTGCCGGAAAGGATGAAAAACTTTCCCCACTTAAACTTTTTTTTTGTTTTCGGTGTCTTTCATGGTCTTCATTACATGTCAGAAAACCTTAGTTAAACAGTAAATACTGATCGGTGAATTCTGATTAAAACGACATCACGATAGTATCAAGAAAAGTTAACGTTTGCGTTCCGGTGGAACCGTAAATTCCTCACCAGCCCTTGAAAAGCATAAAGCCTGTAGGCAGACAAGGACAGCCGAAACTAAAGCCGAGCAGCCATCAGGGCGGCAAATAATTGAGAAACATTTTTGCGGAAACCACGGAACGATTCAATTAGACGCGGAATCCACCCCGCATTCACAAACAAATTAATTGACTGCTCGGAGAGAAACTCTGAGCAGGAAATTGACGGGCCATGTACGAATACACGCTTAAGAGGAAGGATTTATGGAGGAGAGGAATATAAATAAAAGGCGGTAAAATGAAAAGAGACGAGAGGGGTGCGTTAGAGGGTTGTGAAGGAAGGACGCCAACCGGCGGTGGGGTGGGCGACGGGAGGTTGGGGAGAGTTTGGGCGGAGGGAATTGAAGGCGGATTGCTTTGTTCAGACGGCGTGGATGGTTTTCGAGAGGGCGGAGGGCGTTCAGGATCGAGAGAGGACCAGAGTTTAGGGGGACGAGGATACGAAGATGCGTCTGCGAATGGATTAAATAGGGGTGGGAATAAGAGCCTCCTGAGGAGGTACATGGATGAACCCGAAAGAGGATGAGGGGCGGAATAAGGGGTTGGGGGCACCTTTATGGGACGATGTAGAGATAAAGGGGATGAGGATCTAGGTGAAATGGAGATGGAGGGGGGATGGGGGAAGGGGGGCTGTATTGGGAGACGTAAAGCGAGGGGATGGGTATGGATTTGGTATGGGGATGGGTGAGGTAAACAGTGGTAGGGGGAGGCAAAATAGCGAATGAAGAGAGAGGGGGATAGTGAAGTTCCCATCGTGGGATGAGGTGGTTAGATTGTCCTCGGGAGAGAAAAAGAGAGAGAGAGAGACGGAGTGGATAAGGGTTTTGTACACACTACGGGGGAGAGGGCGCAATGGGAGAGGTAAGAGACGGTGGTCGGGGAGTGAGGATACGGGACGGGTCGAAAAGAAGGGTGTAGATTTAGTTCGTCAAGGGGCGGGGGAGGTGAGGAAATACGGCGGGAGAATGGGGAAGTTTGGATAAAAAAACGAAGGAACAACTGCTCCCAGCCGAAAAACGCAAATGGGCTCACTGGGACAGCGGAGTGGAGGGGAGGCTTCGAGGCCGGCTAGCTGAAAGATAGCGAATGGGGCGGGCATGGCGGGAGGAATGGAGGGTGGCGAGGCCACGAAGAGGAAGGCTAGGCATGGTGGGGCGGGGGGTGGGGGTGAAGGCGGAGGGAGAAGAGGTTGTTATGTATAGGCACATATATGTATATGTATAGTGGAAGCAAAACAAGAGGATTGGAGTTGGGAGAAGGGGGATGGCATAAAAGGAAGGTCCTCCTCCCTCATTCGGAAAGTGTTGCCTCGGTCCATGAGCGAAGGGAGAGAGAATGTTACATGCAAGGGCGAAATGAAGGGATGAGACCGGGGATATGAGAGTTGGTTTTAGGGCGAAGTGGGAGGGAGGCGAGGCGAGGGGGCATATACGTGGGGGGCGGCGGAAGAAGAAGGGAACTCGGAATACCTCGGGTATGCAAACTGCGAAACTGGATGAACAAAACGGCGGGCGTGCGCGCCATGTCGAGCAAGATTCCGCGATGGCTAAAGCTGCTGCGGTGGACCCTTGTCCTCACGGCCACATTATGGGGGTCCATCAAGGCCCGAAAAAGTTGCCGGGCGCACTCCTCAAGAGATAGGTCACTCTCTGTTGGACAATGGACGGGGAGTGAAGATGAGGTACATCAAGCCCGAACGCATGTTGCCAAGGTGCTGGCCAATTAGACAGATTTCTACGCAATAAAAATGTTACACTTCTTTTCATATTTTGGGGAAATTGTTAATCGAAAATGATCGACACTAACTCTACACACTAAGCATAAAAGGATAACAGCGACGTACACGGAAATAGAAAGAGGAATACAGCAAGGGATTAAAGCATAAAAAAATGGTAGCAGGGAAAACTCCTAAGTTTATATACCAGCCACTTGATTTATGTTAACAATATCAAAAAAGACGAATAGAAAATGGCATTGTGTTACCTTAAAATTGACATCAGTTTACATATCCACGTCTTCAGGAAACTGAAATCTATCGCATTCTCATGCACGTTGCACTCCGCTAAAATTCAAGATTTCCAGATTTTTGACGAAGACGTCTTTGAAGTCTGTCCTACTTTATCTCAGTTTAACCAACAACGAGGTGATAGCTGTCTCTGCGTGTAAGTGTAGTGCACCGATGACTGATTTGACGACAGTGAACGAGGCAGAGAGAGGGAATCGCCGGAAATCAGCGTCCTTGGGTAACTATGATGCGGGTACGGGAAACGTTTAGGCTGAACTATCCACGGATTCGGGTGGCGGTCCACGCAGTATGGAGAGTAGGGGAGCTAGTGGAAGGGGTTTGATTGCCTTTGAGAGGGTGTGTCGGTACGGTATGTGTTTTCACAGTGGACCCAAGAATGTTAGAGAAAGAAAGGGTGGATGTAGGGAACATGGAGTTAGGGAGAGGAAGGACAGGGAAAGGGCCGGGAGCCGTCCAACATGATTGGTCACTAGGGCTTAATGTCCGAGGCATTAGCTCCAAAACACAATAAGGGCATACAGGTTGACAATCAATTAAGCTCTCAAAATCTAATTGCCAGTCTAAATTTGAAAGCGTATGTGTATTCTAAAGCTACGTCCAATAATGTTCATTATCCCATAAGATTGCACAAATACGAGAATATTTGAGAGAGAACGTAAATATTTAACGCCGAGTCGAGTGGATGTATTCTAACGGCCTCCCAAAAATGAAATTGTTTCCCTAGCCGAAAGAGCGGAAATCATTAAATCATTAACCAGGAATAGCAAGGTGGACGCCTGAAGAATGTATACACATACTCCAAATATTTTAATGGAATGACGGTCAGGTATTGAAATATTTCCATGAATTTATGATTTTAGAACGGGTGGTGTCCTTACCTCCACGCCCAGCCACACGCCTTTGCGGTGGCTTTCGGGGTATTGTGTAGATTTAGACGCAGATAACTTTTGAATTCTATCACTCAATGATTCAGATGGACTTTTGGTGTTTTATTGCTTATCTTCCATTCTTTTGACGAGTTTTGCTATATATAATGAGCAATCTCCCGGTTGAAGGCTTCAATCTGACAAAGCATTAACAGTCCTCCAGCATCAGGCAACGGAACGTCACGAAAGTCTAAGCGGGAAAATTTTAATCCTTATTCATAGAATGGTCTTTAAAACTCTTATTTGTTCCATAAGGGCGATCATAAATTTTTTAATCGCATTATTAATATAAATAAATTTATTTTACCTCATTTGTTTGGCTTGATGTGCAATGTATGCGTCGTACAAGCTTCGCTGAATTGAATCCAGTATTGCGTCGGCAGCAACCGTTGTATTTGAAACTATTTCTGTTTGCCTATGCTTGATATTGATAATTTAAAAAAGATTTCTATGAAGCCCTTTCATTACATTCAGGAATATGAAAAAGTTACACGGGGCCAGGTCTGGACTATAAGAGAAGAGGAGGTCACACTTCACATTGATTTTTGCGAGATAATTGCGATTTTGTAGTACCTTTCGCGGAACTTGCCGCGCTCAAACATATCTCATCTGCGATTTTCCACTTATTCGCGGGCGGAACTCAATGATATTTTTAACATTTTTAATAATTCTATTAACGTTATTCGAAGATTATCTCTCATAAAGGCACCAGCGATGTTATTGTTTACTATCGAAAGAGTAATGACTGAAGCTGCGCACCCTACTTCCTTTAAAATATACACGTTAGGATTTTTTCAACCTATTTCCATAGTGATAGGTACCAGACTGATGGCATTGGACATGGTTAAATGGAATTATTTTTTTCGTAAGAATTTGGAAACCTATTTGCGTTGGACTAAAGTGTGTTGTTAATTGGAATGTTTCTAAATCTCCAGATACTGTATTCATACCTGATTGAGGGGAAGCGTAAAAGAAAAGAGTAATGGAAATCCTGTAGCACATTTTATAATGGAGTACTACTAAATTTTTCAGTGATGAGATTTTTTTCGTCTTGAATTGTTTCCATATGATTCTAACAAGGCATAATTTCCAAAGTTAAGCGATTGAATTTACATTAGTTTGAAATGACAGAATGTGTGAGGATGAAGTGATTTATCTGTAAATTTTATAATAGCATTAAATTCCTTCCCTTAGCAGATAAATCAATGAATCGGAAGATGATGTTAAGTAGTATCACCATTATAGGCTAAAGATTTTTTACTTTTAATTTAATATAACGTATTTAAGCGGGATGTTTCGTTTACACAATTTGTTAAAAAAACCTCATGCAAATATTAAGAATATGGGTAAATAAAAAAGTTGGACATTTTGGTTGCCCAACGGGACGGGTTTCCCATTCTTGTCCCACTTCCTTCGACTTTATGGGCCTCTCTACCTCCATAACCTGCGAACACTTTTCCTTGGCATTTCAAAAAAACAATGAATTACGTAAGCAGCACAAATGTCCTCTATCGTTAAGAATCTCAACAACTTTTTGGTTTTGAAAGAGAAATTCATTAAATCAATAGAGAGGGGCAGTTTCGTCACATAATAACTAATTTATGAATTTTTCATGAATATCAATTCATTCAACCACTTTACTTGTGCAGTAAATAACCAAAGTCCAACAATTGATAAACATTGCATACCACAGCAATATGTACATACTCACTCCCATCTAAACTTTCCTCCCTACCCAAAATTTCCTTCGCAATCAATTTATTATTTAATGAAATATATGTGCACACACAGTTTTTCGACAGCCTTCCATGGATTAAACAAGTTTTAATTCATAGATATTTTGATAGATTTCTCAGAAATTTACCACCAGCATTTAAACACGAGCATTGACCGCGACATCCTCCCTGTTGCGCGAAAAAGTGGTAACTTCCAACTTCCCTGAATGCTATACATAGGAATTACTCTTTCAGTCATTGGTGAAACCAGTCTTAAGATGTACCAGAGAAATCCAAAAAGGAAATTAATATCAATGTATAAGAGGAGAATGGTATTCACGTGGAAATATAAGTATGGCCGGGCATTGAAGAAAAAGGCGTCGGCATTAGAAACCAAAGGCAAAGAATTATATAGCGACCCGAAAACACATGCATATATGTAAGTAAAGCGATATTATATATATATATATATATATATATATACATATATATACATATATATACATATATATACATATATATACATATATATACATATATATACATATATATATACATATATATATATATACATACATATATATACATATATATACATATATATATACATATATATATACATATATATATATATATATATATATATATATATATATATATATACACATATACGTATACAATATATATGTATGAACACAAATATATCTCCCTTTTTATGACGTAATCATTTCGGACAAAAATATTTTCCTTGTAGCCAAGAGCAAAGGGAGAACAAAGCGGAAGAGGCACAGACAACTCAAAATTGAAGAATGGTTTATTTGAAAAAAGACAATTCACTAACTCTGGCAAGGTAGGGAGGGAGTGGGATGGGAGGAGAGTCTGAGAGAGTGACAGAACGGTTGACGGAGTGTGAGAGAGAGGGTGCGGGGAGAATAGCGGGGGGGGGGGGTTGGATAGAAAAATGCGGAGATGGAATATATTCCGGGGGCGCGTTTGGGATGGTACGAAAGGAGGAAAAGAGTTGTGCGTGTGAGAGACGAGGATGGAATCGGGCGGAAAAGAGAGAAAAAAGGAAGGCTAGTGAGCGAGCGACAGAAAGCGGGGGATGGAGGGAGAGAGAGAGGAAAAAATGACGCTTGCTGGTTGGCTCCTTTTGGACAAAAACTTCTTCAGGTGAAGAGGCGTAAGAGGTGGAAGTGATAAGGCGGACTCCGTAAAAGGAAAGGGGGGACGGGGGAACAGGGATGTGTCTGAGGGGATTGCGTGGTGGGGGGTACGATGCCGAGAGGGATGAAGTGTGGGGAGGTGAGAGGAATAGAGTCGGCAAGCTATATAAGTTGGAAGCGGCGACGGCATCTCGGGTGGCGGTGGGGAAAGGGTGGGGGTGGATCCAAGAGTTCCATAAAAAAAGTTCGCCACGAAAATTCGAAGAAAAGAAATAGAGAGCAGAAGAATAAGACAGGGCAGGATGAAGGTGGAGTTGGGGAGGGAAAGGGGGGGGTTGTGAGAGCCGGGGGAGGATTGCCTGCAGGGAGATGCGAGGGAGAAGCACGGGGGGATGCCCGGGGGATGGGATTTGGAGCGTGGGCAGGCAAGACTGGAGGGCACGGAATGAATCAGGACGTCGAGGGAGGGGAGGAAGGGAGGATTCTGTCGCGCGCGGGAGTGGGTTTCGTCCTCCTCCTGGCCCTCAGGGCGGAGGGGAGGGAGGGAAATTCGCATGAGTACATTTAATAAAGGGGAAGGCAGGCTGGGAGGGCTGAGCGGACGGAGTATTCGCCGGCAGGGATCCTTGGAAGGGAGAGGTGGCTAAGGGGCGGGAAGGGAAATGGCCGAAGGTGGAGAGGGGATGGATGGGATAGAACGGGAGGAAGGTGAGTGGGTGTGGGTAAGTAAAACAGCCAGAGGAACTCGGGACGGTGATTTGGGAGAGAGGGTGGGCCGGACTCGAGAGAAGATACGACAGGAGTGCGCGGGGAGATGAGGTAAAGTTAAGCAAGCACCGAGGAAGGACCGCAGGAGACTTCGCTTCGAGTGAGGTGGATGGATAAGGAAGGAGAGTTCGTTGAGGGACGACGGTATTTATTCTTTCCGTTGGAAAGGACGCCGTCCCCTTTTGATGTAAGACATATATGCGATGGACATATACGAATATGGAGAAGGCAAATACATATATCCAAGATGAATGGAGGGAAAAATAGGTGGGAACCCGAAATAAAACATGGTCATAATATAAGCGTTACGCACGTATTAGTATAGTAATGAGTGGCTAAGTAACACCTCTCCTGGTTGAAGCCCCTGCAATACTACATTGAACTCTATGCTAATTGTATTTAAAATATTATCAGATATGAAAATTAGTTACAACTGTAGAAGAGACTAGGAGAGTGATTATTGGCAGATTAAAATCAATTCGAGTATTTATATTGAAATTTAAAGGTTTAATTGCCTTAAGTAAAGAAGACGAAAAATTTTGGAATGAATAACATCTCAGAGAAAAATTTAATGCCAACGATTATAGAACAGGTGAAATTATTTTGTGTGTGTCGCTCCCATTAATACTTGTATTTGCGCACATTGTCATTCAAAGTTTAGCTTCAATATGATTTCAAGGTGATCGGAATTAAGTTTCATTGATTCTCGTTTCGTAACGGACTTGCACTACTTGAAAACTTGTTTTTTTTCTGCCTAATCTGACCATGTTTCACATCCAAACAGGGCTTTAACTAGGGACGTCTGCTACACTTCATAAAACGTTTTTGGACTTCTGGGGCTTATGATTTGTGGAATGAACAGACTCTTTCTTTTATTTTTAAAACTCATTACCTAATATATAGCTTGTCTTTACTGCTATTTACAGCATATAACTAAATATCGAGGAATTTGATCTTATTTTAATTATTATCTTCACGTTGTACACATTACCTTTCACAATCGAGCACGTTTACGAATATCGGCAACAATACTTATTCGCGTACTATTCAATGGTTTCATTTAATGCAGTTCATGTTTATTAACATTTTCTTAAAATGAATGCATTTCTCCAAATGCATGGTCTTTTTTTTCAATGAATATCGACTTCATTGACTCATCCTCTCGTCATAAGTCTGTTCAAATCATCAAAACCATCTCCTAACTCGGAATTATTCTTCGTGCGAGTGTTAACGTATCCTTTTGTAAGTTTATCCTGTAAATAGCTGTACGAGATTTATCGTTCCTGTGATGTTCCTTAACTTGTGTACTTCAATTGTATTTTCATCACAGTTTTATTCCCAGTCAAATCGTAATATTTACGTTCACCTTACAATTGGTTATCATTTTTTAATTAGTTCATAACTTGGTTAAGCAAGTTCTCACTTCATTTTTCTTAATTACCCTGCCAATTTGGAAAAGTGCAAGACCCTCGATTTTTCGTCGGGGATGGGCATTCCTACAGTGTATTCTTAGATTATGCTATTGCATTTACAGGATTGTTATGATAATGGAGAAAATCCTTCGCTCTATCCTTGTTCTTTTCTCTTTGCTTGTTTTTCTTATCTAAATTCAACTCTAAGTATAAGATCTTGGTACAATTGTTGCTCCCTACACTGGTAATTTGAGGACACTTCGACGGTATTAAAAAATAAAGTAAATAATTCTATTAAGGTCAGACTTATAAAAAGATTTTTCCGAATCTACGAATACTAAAAACGCCAGATGGAAAATTTACAGGTAGTCCCGTGTCTCTTTTTCGTATACACAATCTGGCCTAATTCCAAAATTTCGCTTCAATCGCATTTTTCTGGAGACGTTTCCTGTCCAGACGTGGACGTTTGCACCTTTTGTTTCAACGTGCATGTTCTTTCCTTAGTGCCAACAGGTAATATACTTATATACTTTTGGAAGTCAATCGGCGTTCTCCCAGTTTTGGGTAATTTAACTTTATCTTTATTAAATTCGAAGACCCCATACTTATAATACACTGCAAAAACTCATAATTTAACTCTGAATTATTTCCATCTTATTTCATTCGATCCCAAGTGCCCGTTCTTTTCCTCCCTCTACCTCACCTTCTGAGGATTCTCCCCTTTGTTACCGCTTTCAGCATTCCATTGTCTCTCAGGATCTTCTGTATCGACATCTCCACTTCAAAACTTTCCTTTTGCCTAGTTTACTTAGTGGCGTCTAACACTTGAGCTTCCGTAAACAAGTATTTCCATAGTGAACATGAAACAAGTTTTCAAGTTTTCTTCCAATGCTCGTTAGAAGTCGAGCTCCTTTTCCGGTTTCTTTCCTTGTTTTGTATTTCCCGTCGTTTATTTTCTTCAATTTTTGTCAAAACTACATCATTCCAGTGGTAGTCAAAGTCGACATATGCACACGTAATTGGGTAACTTTTGACTTACATTTTCAGTCACCGTTTAAATAAAATGCGATAAAGAAAATCAATACAACATACTTTTACTTTCTTCTAGGTAAGATTATTCAAACAAGGGTTTTCCCACAAATAGGTAATTTGTATTTCGTTCCCTACTCCGACGATTGTGTTTCGAACAAATATTTTTACTAATATTTCCTCTTCTTGGCGGTATGCACTAAATTTTTCTCTCTTTATCATTTATTGAGATTTCGTAATAAATTATGTTTCTTGCGATTCTAAAATTCGTAGTCACTGATTTTACCGTAGCTAATGTATTCGAGCAATGCTGACGTGCGCATTTCCTTTGCTTTTACTGCTCGGGCAACTTTTATCCTACACCGAATTCTGATTAAATGTACTCATATCGATTACATTCCTTTGTTATTTGAATGATTTTCCGGTGCCCTGAATTATAGAAACAGCATCAATACAGTCTAAGCGTTTTAAGGTTAATTAACTAATTTTCCGGACTCCGAGATTTGATCAACATTCTAGAAATGGCAGGGAGTTTCATTAATAATGAGGCAGGAGTAGATAGAGTCATATAAATAGATGCTGAGAAAAGACGCTGAGAGTGGGAAGCTGAGGAATGTAGTTCTGACATCTCAATAGGACAATGGCTGTCTAGCAAGAGATTCATTCACGGTGATCACGGGGGTTGTGTTAACCAAAGGTGTGCGACACGTGATGGACTCTCAAGGAGTGGCAGGATACCATTCTTTGGAGTGGTGGAGTTCCTTTCTTTCCATGATCCGTTCCTCATGCTCTCGTGCACCAAAAGGAGCAAAAAATATTCGTTCCCTTACTTGACGACTCAGTTTCCAGACATTAACTACCTACATTCCGAAAATTCCTCAAATTGTGCTCTAATTCAACAAATTATGCAAAAATTCCTGCGCTCACATTTGAAAGCATTCCAGGTATATTTTATTTGTCAATGGAAAGATGTGTTGAAACGCTGAGCAGTTAAAAGCAATTTTTCCATTAATAAGCCATCTTTGACACAATATTTTCGACTTATATGTTGTTCAAACAAAGTATAAAGTCAAATAATAATCCGTTTTGTATGATTATCCTACACCGAGAAATAAGTACTAGTGAGAAGATAGTAACTGCTGATTGGAAGCATGAGGTGAGAGTTATATGATGGGCTGTGCATGAGTTCTGGCCGGAAATGGCTGGGGAGTAAGTCATGATGCGGAAGGAGAGAGGGATTGATAGACTAAAAGTCAAGTATAATTTTGCATGCGACTCATGAAAAAGTATATATGCTCTATAGGTACTTATATATACAATATAAATCCATGGTGATGGCAAAAAGAACAATAAATTGAGATATTAACATAAATAAATCTGTATTCAATTATCTACATTTAAGTATGAACTTCACTTGAAGCATAGTATGCTTACCTTAGTATGTACATCATTAGCATGCACGATAGAGATGTTGAATGTTTTTAAATACTGAACTCAATGCTAAACCGTAATCTGTTAATTATTTCACGTTAAATTATCCTGCAAAAAGTTTAAGATCTCTCAGGTTCTTAACACATCGGCTGTTTTTAACGGCCGATTATCGGTAACCATGTTGTAAGCCACTAGTACAGGAACTTTAGTTGTAACCAACATCGCCAGGTACCGCATTATATCAATGCAGAGTCCTGGGTAACATTTTCACGCAACATACGTATGATATTCTGAAACATTTTTTGAAATAGCAATCGTTTTACATGTATTCGTACATCGACGCATGGTTAGACTTTGATAACAATATGTTTTAGTGAAAGATACAAAATTGGTGATTGAGAGAGTTCTCTTGGTGGCTTCAAGTGACTGAGGAAGGAGAGCTATCGGCAAATAGCCAGGAAAAAGTTTAGAGATAATATACTCCTAGGAGAAAGAAACTTTCGTGGTATTGTACTGAACTCCACTCATAAAAGCCCTGAACTAAAGATGGATTTCAGTGAAGTGTGGCGGACGCATACTTGTAAGTTTTCTTGGATGGAATTCGTTTAACCGATTTCATTGTTTCTTTAAAAAGAATAGAGGAAAAAAATGGTTGAAAAAAATGGTTGAGTAATACTTGAGTAATGTGGTAGCGCAAGCCTGTTTCAGCCCTTAGATCTTTGGTGCAGCACTAGGAATGCATTCCATTAAGCCAGCCACTCTGACTATGGGAATCTAAACTGGTAGGTAGGTGGAATTAATTTAAGGTACATCCATAGCTACGGTCAGGCCGCACCTAATCTCAAGTCGCACTATTCTAATCAAAATGCATCCGATTATTCGTATTGCACCACTATTTTCTCTACATTTACATAATACCCTGGAGGACGTGTGGTGGGGGATATTAAGTCAACAGCCATGCATACACATTCATAATCACACCTCTTCGCAAATATCAGTTTGTTCATGCAATGGATGAAAGTAACCCACAAGCAAGAGGGTACCTATAAGGAAGAATATTCAATAACAGAAAATTACATTCAAATTATTAGAGAGGAGTTTCAATATAGGTCCATTTAAAATACTCTAGATCCCATGGATAAAATAAGAAGTATTTGTTCATAAAAGCATTATTCAGTTGTTGAGGAAATTATAATTTTGATAAATGACTTGCTTTACGAAGGAAATTTACAATACTACCTACACTGGAAGCGTCATCAGCTGAAACGCAGGATGTCACAAGATATTTTAAAACGGTTACGTCGAGATTGGCACTTTAAGCAGTCAATATAAGGTGCCTCACAGTCAAATGGGATTGTCAATCTTGGCAATATGGAGGTTTCTTCTCAAAAGTGTAGAGTCACCTAGCTAGCTCCCTGGCAACTCAAGTCGCTGTGGCCTATCGTCAACTTCGTGATTACAACTTCCTCCTGCTGGCTATTCCAGATCAAGGTCTTCCAAACCACTATATCACCTTCATGTGAAACTGTTTATTGTGGGCTATATCTTGCCAGGACGCTTGGCCTGGTTATTAGGGGTATCTAGAGGAGGACCCGAGGTCGTAGCAAGAATTATTTGGAGGTCCATTTCTTATCCACTAATGGCTCCCGTTTCTGGGAACGTTCAAGTGACGATGAGCTCAACGATATCGCGTTACAAAGCCTTTTCTTTCAAGAAAGATAACACATGACTCCATTTCTTGCACGTGCACGGACACGTGCATGTGTCAGAAAGCAGCTAGTGGTCAGAGAAAACAGTGAAGCTTCTCATGCCGAAATTAAGAGTGAGGATTTACGAAGGGGTCGCTGTCATCGTCATCTTCGAGAAACCATTAATGTTTGTTTGTGCACGGAGAGTTTATCTCATGAGGAAGGGTTATGAGGTTGGGTTTTCCTGGCGCTCAATATCTGCTTGAAAGGATCCCGTATATCTTTCGGTGAGAGTGTTTCGGTGGACGAAGAAAGATGGGATGAGGAAAGAGGGCCGCTCGAGCTTCAACAATACCGAGTCAGCAAGAGCACCCACACACTATTGTGCCGTCTTAATTCATCCGGCAGATTCATTCCATTGGAACGAATCGCTCCCGGGCGACCCATTTCTATACGGAGTGTTCACAGGACGCGGGGTAAGAAGCAATGTTGGTAGCGCAACGAATTTGTGAGATGTAAGCGCCAACGAAATAGAGGAGTGAAAATTGGGTACTCTGTTCCCTTAAGGTTCCTCGAGGAAACCCATACCTTGCACCATCAAGTTGAAACAATTAGATAAAAAAACAAAACTTTGATATACCTGGTTCATGCACCGTTATTAATCCAATATTGGATATATTCAATAACTATACTGCTCATGACATCTAAAGCGTTTCATACGTAACATGAATTATAAATAACATTCCTTTAATTATCTTCATTGCTATACATACTATTCAAGGGAAAGCAGTATTCAAGAATGGCCGTGAACCCCGGTCGGTCATTGTGCCAAAGTCTCGCAAGGCATTTGGATAAAATATCCCACGATCCACGGTAATGCGAGAAAGTAAAAATCTTGAAAAACTACGGTTGATTGAGATTTCGAAACGTAATGAATGCAGCAAAAATCGGAGGAGATGAGGGAGGAGGGGGGGGGAAGGTCTAAAATTTAGTTATGAAACGAAAACAATGGAAAATTATACGGACGAAGTTGGAATCTCCGAAGGCCCTCTCCCCCTCCACCACTCTTCTGCCACCCTCTTGCAAGATAAGTGCGGTGGAAAAGTAAAGAGTTAGAGACTGAAGGAAACAAAGAATGGGGGTGGAGGGGATAGATAAGTGGACATGGGCGCGCTGATGGGCGGGATTCGGTGAGGAGGAAAGGGGGGGAGGCTGAGAAGGAAAGTAAAAAGACCGTGGGGGAGGAAGAGGAGTCGGTGGAGAGGAGGAAAGACCGAGGCGCGTACTCTATGATGAATACCCCGGAAAGGATGAGATTATCTCCGTCCCGTGGTGTGGGAAGAGAGGGCGGAGATGGAGAAGTAGCGTAAACACTATGAAGTTTCAAGGATATGAATTGAGGGGAGATTGGGGAGGAGTAGGAAAGAGATGAGAATGACGAGGAGGAAAGGATAGAGGAGTAGAAGGGTGAAGATAAGTTGCGAGCGGGAAGGTGGAGTGGGTATTGGGGAGCGCATGCGAGTGTGATTATGAGGGGTGGTTCTTACGTGCAGGAATGTCATGGAGCCAAGGCGCGGAGGGGAAAGGTCACAGATCGGCAGATGAAGGGGGGGGCAGGAAAGAGTGATAGAGAGAGAGGTACTGCGGAATCCAGGGACAGAATCAAAGGAAGAGGGCGGGGATGGGGAAAGTTTGAGAGGAAATGGATGGTTGATTTGGGGAAGAGCGATGCGAATAGAACCATAGCAGATGGGTAACTAGCCTACCTTTTGCATCCACAAAATTCACAGAAATACGTCCAATAAAATAAAAAAGGAAATTTTTCACTCCTACATTGATTGAAAAATATTGAATTTCCACCAGGGGGATAAGGCTCGGATTTACTATGATAGATCAGATCGCATGCGTACAATCAAAGTGATGGTATAAGAGATTTTTCTCGTAAGATTGGTTTTGAAAATAGATATGATCGCAGGCGAGAGGACGATAATTAGTATTGGTAGTGTATATATTCTGTTGATATTCTATATGCATCTTAAATAGAACTATTTTTATAATATTGTTCCCGTATGATTAGAATATTGCCCTGTCGATGAATATTTTTATATGGTAAGTAGCTTCTTTTGTGATGACCACCTTAGTTCTAGTGCATGATCGAACTAATATCTGCGTAGAGATGTAGTGACTGTCGTCCATGCCCGTTAACCTAACCCCTCCCCCCCTCGCCACACGCCCTTGCCGCGGCTTGCGAGGTAACGTATCATGTATATGAAGATGTAAAGGTACTTTTAAAAATTGCGGGACAGGGGTTTTAATAGATTTAGTTTAACACCGATTTAAATGAGGGATTTGGCACTTTTCCTGGAGCCAGTCATTAGTTTTAGATTATATAAAAAAGATACAATAGACTAGGGAAATATATTCACTTTCATGGGATTGTCCAGGACAATCCAGTGAAATTGGTTTAATATATGGGTTTAATATACGAGTTGACCAATGAACAGTCTATACTGAAAAGCCATGATGAATATTTGTATTTTTAACTCCGAGGGGTCTTGCTACACAATACCTAGAAGGTAAATAAATACCTGACTCAATAATTTCGGGGTGTGAAATTCTCGACCAATAACCTAAAGATCTCATGTTATCTAGTGAATACCACCTTTGGATACTGAAGTTCTGTTTTCATGGTATAATTCTTTTGCTGCTTTAAGTTTTCTATGTGGTATGAGACCAGCCATCAGATCAATTTGCAAACCCAACATACATATATGAACTTGTTAGTGGCATTGCGACATAGATATAGGTTGGCTATGCTGAAATTCGTGTGTCGTCAAAGCAAGTGCTCAAGCAGAGATACCACATGCTTTCCTTATGACGCTCTTGAGAAAGATCTCCATTTGTGAAGAGCACAAATGCAGCATTCAATATTATACGATATTAAAACGACATTAAATACTAGACGATTATAAAACCATGATTTCTATTGAAATCTCTTAAATGCGACGGTAATGCGAATTAAATATGTATTATAAAAGCCAAAGAAAAATTCCCCAAGGCTGTTCCAATGGGCAACAATCTGGATGGGGAACGGGATGGTGCAGTAACTATCGTACTGGCTTACCACCCAGAGGGCCCGGGTTTGGATCTCGGATGCGGCAGATATTTTTCAGTGGTATCCCTATTCTTTCTTAAGGTGCTTTGTGGAGAGCAATATGTGAGCGTACGCCGTCCGTCGGATGGGATGTAAAAGTACGGACCCCTTGGAGCCTGTCGCAAAGAATAGGCTAATGCCGACGCTGGGTTTCTCTCGACCCTCCAACCTTTCCTGTGTTAATAGCGCATATGACCTTAGCTGTCCGCCGCCGCCCCTAAAAACTACTCACACTTTCAGCTGGACTCGATATCGTGATGCATGTATGTGAAATCCAATACAACAATTTTTAAACAGAAACTGATTCAATGCAAGTTTCATAAATTAGATTCACCCTCTATAAAAATTAGAGCGCCTTAAACATGGGGTGATGCATCGTGCTTGTAAGTTTATTGTACACTTTGACCAGCTATGAGACTTAAGCCTAATCTCACTGACCTATGTTTCAATAGGTCAGTGAGATTCGATCTTGATTATCTGCCGAAACTATTCTTTCAAATTTCGATTTTCCTTATTATATTTAATTATTGATTATCATATGGAAACCACATTTTTATTATCATATATAACCATCCTATACGGACAAATGAAATAAATCTTTTATGAGCCAGTAAACTTCGACCTAAGTGGTATAAATTGAGAGGAAATCTGTGAATGCGCATTCCGTTAGTGTGTACTAAGAAACGTGAATGGCACTCCCGGGAGTAACGAAACCCATTCGCCCGCCCCACGTGAACATTTCACAAGCCTCGAGTTATTCGATTAGTGAATGCTCACTCGCGGCAATCCTCTTCCTTTTGGAAGCGTGAGAGTCGGTGAGACCGCTATCCTGGCTCTCTGGGAATCCTCACGGCACTCAACATACACACTCGCATACACACTCCATAAACACGAGACTGCGATAAGCGGGCCACTTCCCCCCGCCCCACCCTATCCTTCCTCTACCTCAGCTACTTCCATCCGTTAACAGTTCCAAAGCGATTATAGTCAACTACACAAATTCCTAAATTCCTCTTTCAAGACAGAACATCATAGAGTGAAAAGCATTCGGGCAAAGTATTTCGCTGAATGGCTGGAGATTTTGCAGCCGCGGAATAATTAAAACGGGAAATTTTCAAAGCTAAAAGATTTGTTTTTTTTATAAGATCATTCCACAAGGGAGTATTTGTGCTTCCAAATAATCTATGGCAGGAGAGGCCTCAGATTTGGTGGTAGAACTACCTCACCTAACTCATTTCACCTGGAACTATATTGGATATTTGTTTCTCAGGTTATTACTATAATCACGCACGAAGTTCACTATAAATACCAACCACTGATTTATAGACGCCACAACCTATATCGGACTAGATACTGAATGTTGGGAAAAATTTGTTTTGAAACCAGGGGGAAGTCACATAAGGTAAGGGACAATGATTGAGTTACCCACCACGAAAGGCAACACCAACGTTGCTAACCGGTCACGCATACACATGGGTGTTTTCCAAATGCTATTCATTGATCTCAATCTAAACTAAATAAGATATTCTAATTTTCAAACTCTCTAAGTTTTATGAAAATTCCCAATTTTTATGCAAAATATTGCGCAATAGAAGACGTAATCTTGTATTGTTACAATACTGCGTTGGAGTTTATAGTTGACGCAATGCGGATTTTCTCATCTTTGACGTTTTCAGGAGTGCAACCCCAAAAGACAAAAGGCCGGTCCAAACTTGGAATTCCTGGTATTAAGATGGTCGTGGGTAGGTTACTGGACTACTTACAAAGTTTCCAATATCATGGGCTCATCTTAAACACGCTTAATTTCCCCAAACTGAATTTACTAATCAACCTATAATACAACACCGAATGTGTGAAACTATTGTTCAAACAAGACGTTCATGGGAAATCGAACAAAGAAAAACGGTAGAGTGCAACATAATGCAGCTTTATCTTTCCCTGGCTCCTCATATCTCCGTAAAGCTATTCATACCCCGTTACTCGGAAGAGAGATGTCAGCTCCAAAGAACTGTTTTTGCACCAGTGCTTTAAATACGATAATACCCGTCAGTCAATATCTCCACCAATTACAACCCCCATCTCCTTCGACCCATTACAACTCTTCGTATAAACTCGCCTGCCCATCGTAAATGCTCTCCCCCTACAGTCACTCCACTTCCATCCCCAAAGCCCTTAAATCATCCTCAAGCCGGCTTCAATCGACGCCTGTTCGAATGGCGGCCATTCTTGGAGGCCCCGCGTGTGTATCGACCCCCTTAAATTCCCACTAATATTTCTCTTAGTTCCCACTCGAGAAACACGGCAGTGCCCATGTTCGGCAGCTCACTCTCGTCCCTCCACCCGACCGAAGGCATCCAAGGTTCCCACTCTCTCTCTCTCCCTCGCTCTCGATCCCTCCATCTCCCATGCACACACAGCTTCCCACCCACACACCCGTCCTTCCCTACTCCCTGCCGCTGGACCCACATACATCCATCCCTTTCCTCTGCCCCAGCAAGAGCGTTCCCTTATTACCAAACAACACCCTTTCCAGGCCGGTTCTCAGGCCTCCACAAAGACAGTCATTGTTTTTCGAGTACCTCTCCGTGTGGTGGTTTATACGCCGCCAGGCTTAATGTATATAATATCGACTTACACGGGATGACGTGGCGTGCCTCGCCTTGGCCCGAGACTCGAGAGGAAGGAAACCTTTAAGGTCATAATCTAATAGAGTGGGTTGAAAGAGGTTCTTTTTCGAGGTTGAGAATAACGGCTTACACTTCGTGAAGGGGAGAAATTAACGCGCCTCCTTTTAAGTGTGTGTTTATACGAACCGGAATACATAAGTCTGGGACCCCAGAGACCTATAACTGTTGCGTGTATTCAGACGGCGTGAAAAGTTTCAACGATTTTTGAAGTGGCTCTTCCCTGGCTTCTTTATGGGTAGTTAGAGAGTATTGCTAGCTAGATTTAGAGTACTTATAAGTACACAGGAGTACATGGTATTTCACATTTTTTAGATGGTGCGTACGATGTTTGGTGGATCCGACGGTAAAAATGTCTTTAGCCGAGCTTTGAATCAATAGTTACGAGGCTGAAGATAAGCCTTAACTTTAGAGGTATGTACGAAAAATCTGATTTGGCCAGCGTATTACTTCCTCAATACGGTTTTTCTTTTTACGGCCAAAGACAAGGAAAACGTTTCGAATTTACGGTAAGTTATTCTAACAACCAGGCCTATTAAAAGTGTTTCATTTTGCTCTGCTGGGCGAAATAAAAGAATAGTCTCGAAATAATATAAAAAATAGTCTCTTGCATCTATTTCTAAATACATAAATTTTAGTAATTTTTTTCGGAATAAAATTAATTCGGAATACACCCTATTAAAGGATAAATGAGCCGTTTCCGGCAAGGGGTAAATTATGATGACCACACTCATGAGTGCCAACAAAACACCAAATATACTAATTTGAATAACATTGCATAATTTTTTCGTGAGAAATAAAAGTACTGAATAGAATAAGAATATTCATTTTTTTACCTGCATGATGGGTCAAGCACTGCAACAACAACGCAAACTTTTATTGAGAAAAATAATGTGTTTCAAGGAAATTCCTCTCAGTTTGGATTACCTTGAGTCACGAAGCGTGCAGTTAAGACTATTCAAAGACATTTAGAAAGGTAGAGAACATGCAAGATCTCTTGTGACAACCAATGGAATTATTTTGTCCCCACGTTATGTTGACAAAGTAGAACAGCGGAATAAATTAACATATCCTTGTTGGTGCAAATACCAGTTTTTTACTCGCACGATACATAATCATAACAAAATCAAACCTACGTATCACTATTCAAGAAGTTCTCTTGGGTTTCCCACCGGGTCAGGTTGCAGTACACCGACGTTTCGAAGGCTGACTCTGCCATCGTCTTCAGGGTGAAGTGACCCTGAAGACGATGGCAGAGTCAGCCTTCGAAACGTCGGTGTACTGCAACCTGACCCGGTGGGAAACCCGAGAGAACTTCTTGAATACCATACGCCGGGAAAACCTGAGATCCTTCATTACGTATCACTATATTTTTAATTCAAAAAGCAACACTTCAAGCGAAGGTTTAAACCTTCGCTTGAATATACCCATTAATAATGTGAAAGTTAAAGAGAAGTGTTATTTTGCTTGAGTTAGACCCAAATACGCCGCAAGTATTTGGAATCCTTGTGAGAAATCTTTGATACAAGAATTAGACACATTCCAGAGAAAATCCATTAGATTCGTCAAAAATTGTTACGATAAAAACACGAGTGTGACGGATCTTTCAGAGAAATTATCCTGGGAGCCGCTTGAGATGCAAAAAGAACAGGCGAAACTTAGGACTTTTAGCAAGGCTAAGAACACACGAGTTTAGCTGACGCAAAAGCGCATTATTATAGCCCCACATTATTCCAGTAGGTTAGGAAAACATAAAGATAAGGAGGATAGACTCTGGTACATATTTATACACACGTGAGTAATCGGTTTTTTCTCGGACAATCATGAATCATAAGAGTAAAAAAATCGAATACATAGCACTTAAAAATAGTGAAAAACGAGTAATAAGCGAGGACAAGAATAAGCGTTGCGTAGACATCTAGAACATTCGTAGGTGCATACGAGTATGCTTAGTTGTATCAGTTGCTTAAATATACATTTGCACGAGGGTACGTTACAATAAGTTTTGTATGAATATATTTGTGCGTAGGAAAGCATTAGCGTTTCTTGTTTCTTTTGCGCATAGTTGCATTCTAATTTACGAGTGGTGAACTAAATTCACCAGCCACACACCCTTGCGGCGGCTTGCGCAGAATTTTTTGGATGTAGACTAGTTCATGCATAGATAGGCATGTGCGTTTATAAGTGTTCTTGCATGCAAATTATTGATTGTGGGAAAATATATATTCATGTATAGGTGCACTTTTATTCATAATTTGATCGTTATTTAATACCTCCCGCCACACGCCCTTGCGGGGGCTTGCGGAGTCTTCCGGAGTATTATGTAGCTGTAATAAAAACAGTTCCCAAATTTAATTTTTTTTAATTTTACTAGGTGACGCCGGTGGTACATGTTGAAAAAAAAGAAACAATCGGTCACTCGCGGTGGAGGTATATTGGCCAAAATTTAATTATTTCATCCGCTCTTAATAAAGTCATCAAATAAATATTTTTTACTACATACTTTAATAGTTATCCAGCAATTGTGCCCACGAAAAACCTATCAGATACAGACAGACAACTTTAGGAAAATGGTCCAAGCGTAATCAGACGACTTAAAAAACACGTATTTCCAGAAAATTTCCGAAGTCCCCACCACTACACATGGCGAGAGTAACAGTATATGCACTCGTATTTTTAGGCTTTGAGTTTAAAAATTTCTCGGTACCTAATTCTGTGATTTTGTGCTTTTATAATGAATTCGGTGTTGAAGAAGATTTGTCAAAACGATAGTTATACGTCTGCGAGATAGTTCTACATTATCAAGAAATTGTTTCTTTATCGCAAACGTTTCAAGATTTTGGATAGAAGATGTGTTCCGCCATCAGTTTCACTACCAAAGAATCAGGCTTATACGATACAGTGTGAAACACACAGAAAAGGAAATTTCTTTCTGAGAAATTTTAATATCATTCTACATCATCATAGCAATTAACCTAAAATTGACTTTTGATAGATATGTGAAATATCGACGATATCTATCTATATTTTAATACCCACTTAATTGCTTGCGCATCCTACCAGGACTTGGGGTTTATGCGCATTCGATTTTTTACATTAAGCCGGCGTTGAAATGATTGCGCTTTAACAAAATATGCCTATTAAAAAAACCATAAACACAGCAATGAACCTAAAGGTTGGTTTGGTAGGTGATGGCAGAGTTCACCCAGTACTAAGCCCGACGGCGAAATTCACACATTTAGGTAGGGGGGGCCGTTCCTTTCCCTGTGCCGGTTATGGTTTCCCGGGAAGTTGTGGTACCCAAAAAATCACATACCTTGGGTGGAGCTGTAGGTGCCCAGGGAGACTTGCCCGGGAATCGAACCCGAGCCCTCCGGTCAGTCGTCCAATGCTCTACCGCAGGACTACCGCGACCCAATATACCTATTATTTTCATCAAATTCCTTAGCAAAATATTCCAACCTTCGCATTTTATGGGCATAGTAACAGATTCTGTGCACGTTATTTAATCATAAGAAAGCACTCCACATTTCAATGGCTAAATAAATTCATACATTCAGGGTGCGTTCCAAGGGTAATGAAATTATTTTTTTAAAGTACGAGTACTCGTAATTTATTGAACATATTTACACAAGCACTTAAAATTCCTCTAAGTATTCCTCTAAAATTCCTTGGCCCTCTACAAATGTTTTCCAGTGACTCTACCATGTCCGCTGGGATATTTTCATTGACACCAGCTTAGCAATCAAATGAGTTAAAAACAATCATTGTTTAAAAATATCGAATTTAAACAGCCTCAATATTGCTGCATATAATGACATTTTAAGCCAATATTGCAACATACTGCTTTAGCGCACGGTATTTTTCCGGCTTAGATCCAGCCGCGGCGGATGTAAATACAATTTTCTAAAAGGGTTGTTAAAATTCTATCAATACGATGACTACAAGTCTCTCGACAATGACACGAACGGTGACACGAGTCAGCCATTGTGAAACCTTTATGAGAAACTTTTTCGAGAAGTGAATTTTTTGTCCCCCGCGAGGATAACTGAGTGCTTAGAGACACCAGGCTTTTTGTGTTCAAGCGAGAGAGACGGAAATGTAGAGAGACATCTTTCTGAATGTTTTTGCATGGACTGGTGAAATGGCGATGACCATCGTAGCCTCGGCGATTGTACCAGTGATTCTCTGAAGCGACTAAGGGAATGGGCTTGAGAAGGGTAGTATGCGATAGAGTAGGTATGGAGTAGAGTGGGATGAGGGAAGGGGTGAAGCAGAGTGGAATGCAGCATGCCCAAATGACCTCTTACAAGACTTGCTGACGCCGAAACGTACACGAGGGCGAACTGGCGGTTTTGGTGACGTTTGGTGGTGGTGCTACCTCCCTTTCGGTCGGTTTGACGCACCAAGGGGCATAACACCATTTCATCCTTGCCCACGACCTTCACTTCCCGTCCCTTCCCCTCCCCGCTCAGGTTTCAGGCTCGCAATTCATCATGCAATTTCAAACTACATTTCCCTCGCCCCTCGTTCCTGCCGCGTTTTGGTTGGGCGAGGGACCTCCCACCGCATCGCGGGCTTATTTCCCCCCCCCCCCGGGCCGCCCACGATGGCATCGATAACCGTCCGTCTCCCTTCTGCTGCAGTTTCCCATGGATTCCTCTCGCGCATTTGTTCTCGTTTGGGAAACGTTGATCAGCGCACAGATTTTTGGTTGTCGAACGGAAGGTCATCAATACGAATTAATTCGTCATCGATCTTTAAATTGGAATCCCCACGAGTGCCAACACTAGGTAAAATTTACTTTTGCATCTATAGGTCCTCGATCGGTCTAATGCGCCAATTTCTTCAATGTACGACAAGAATAATTTTCGTTTCCTCATCTCTTTTTCAACTGTCACTATACGGCAACAGAGGGTGGACGACGCGATAACGTTAAATATTTTTTTTAGTGCTTTGACTGAAGATACAAGAGGACCTGCGTCTATACTGCTCTTGGTTACTTTGGAATAGGCATGAGAATTGCCACTCGGTATATGTTTAGCAGTAATTTTACATCCAATCTTCATAATAAGTTATAGCTAAACTACGCAAATGTATCTTACGAATGGTGACGTATCAGAAAATCATAAAAGCAACTTTTACAAAAAAAACACTTCTTCTCAGAAACAAGAACCACACTTTCAACCGCTATTTAAAAAGCAATCACATAAACGCTTAACTAGTGATATGCTCCCGATATTTTTTACCTAACTTAAATGTGAGCCGCGAAAACTGGCGAATGCCAGGATACTAAACAGAATGCGTAGAATTTTTCAAACGTAAGAGGAATTTGGGGCTACGAGTTCAGTGAAGAACGTTAATTAATGACTGAAATCAGCCGAACGGAATGGAACGATCAGCCCACAGGCCATTAAGCGTAATTATGGCAGTCTAGGCTTCCGCAGCAAGCAAGGACCAACATAAATGCAATTTGATGTCTTCACCTAAAGGTAACTATGGGTGAAAAATGAACTTTGATATTCCATTAAAAATATCTATCATGATTTTCTAATTTTTCATTCCCATTAGCATGAAGAAGTAAGCATATGTGAGCTAATGAAAGAGGAAATCCTTTTCTAGTAGTATGTATTACAATTTTTATGCTTATAAAATTTAAATTAATAATATGAACATTGTTTAGGCCAATCAATAAGGCCAGTATGTAAAATGGAGAAAATACCAATATTATCAAACAAATTCGACGTCATTCAATGGCAATACCTCCAATATAGCCGAAAAGGGCTGGGATACTTCGCTAAAACTGTACTAATTATATTTCTCTATATATTAAAATTTCACTGTGCATCCTCGGTCAAAAACTAAGAATCATCAATACTTAAAATATATAAAAAAAACACTCGTTTCAAAAAAACTTCTTCGACACTTCTTTTCGGTGACGGTGATTTCCTCGGAAAATTTCATTGCCGCTCATGAAAGTGACTGCAGCTTACATCTCGAAGATGGCTACGTAATGTTAGTACTACTCCCGATTGCCATTAAGATTTAGGCTCCCGGGTCATAATAGCACCAGTAGATCACGATGACCTATTCTTGGGAGCCGTAGTTAGGACACTGACTGCCATAAAACGCGTCCCATTGCCTTTCTGGGACGAAGGAGAAAAAAACACAAACAAGATGGGTGGTACGGGAAGGATTGTGTGCGTGGTTGGACGGAGTGCGGTCGCTCCTCCCCCTCTCCTCGCAGGTTGCGGGCGGCCACGAAACAAAAGAGGGTCAGGGAACGCGGGAGAGGGGAGCGGCGAGGGGAGAGGGGAGCGGCGAGGAGAGAGGGTCGCGGAGGGGGGTATTTGGGCGTGTCGGGAGGAGGCGGGGAACGGGTCGTTAGCAGGACGGCGAGCGGGGGCTACGGGAGAGGGTTGGTGACGGCGAATCCGTGTCCATCCTGGCAAATTATTCCCCACGCCCGCCTTCCGCGTGCATGGGGCCTCCACGCTCGGCATCACCGACTGACGCAAATTCGATCCCCACTCACGCGTAGGACCGCAGGTCTTCCCGCGGAAGGGCACTCCCCTCCCCCACCCCACCCTATCCACCCCCGCCTCCCTCTTAAGCAAACCCAACCCCACGGCCTCCCCTAACTTGGAACCATGGCTCCCGACACCCCCTTCTGCCTCCCCAAAAACGCCGGACCAACGCGATAATCCCCAGCGCATGGGACGACGAGCTCCACCAACTCCATCCCATACCCAATGCGGCCAGGCAGTCCCCTACCCACCCCCTCCTCCCATGACCATTCAGATCTAAAAAAGGAATACCAGAAGAACGTGGATCCAACAACGAACTCGCTCTCTCGCACGCGTAAACGAACACGCATTCACACGCTCCCACGCTGAATCGCTGACTAAACCGTAACGAAGTGGTGGAGTGAGAGGACCAAGATGAGGGACAGAGGAAACGAGGAGGAGGAGGAATTTCAACCCCTTGCAGGATGAACGCACGCAAATAAATCCTTCCATTGTTTCGATCAAGCCTTTACTCCGCTTTACGAGCTCTGCTACTCTTCAGCGTCATTTTTTTCGCCATGCGGAAAGGTGGAACAAAGCTCCAGTAAAAAATGTTTAACGAAACAATCTTTTATAATGCTTCTTGTACTCCCAGCTTGAGGAGCAAAATCACATAAGAATTTTTGTACGTATTGGAAAGCTTGGACTGACCCCTAAATTCTTCAATGGTGTTTCACTAGTTTTCAGCCTGAAAGGCTTCCAAGGGATATTCAGTAGATTTCGGGATAGAAAGGGAAGCGTCCGAGAGAAGGATGAAGAAAGGTTGTCAAGGCAGTGTCCTCATCTGTTTTGTCTTTATATCATTCACAGATCTTCCTCTATCGAGAAAAATCTTTGTTGTCTTTATTCCCCTTCGTTTTACTTACGTTAAGGACAAACTATCCAAGATGATAAATGAAATGGAGGAGTTTAGATATTGAATATTTAGCGTCCGTGGTAAGAATAATATTTTTTTAAACTTACTTTTTATATTTACATTTTAATTTTTAAAATAATTGATATTCTTCTTTGGCAATTCATTGTCAACTAGTTCTAATACTGACTTGGTTTTTTTAACAAGATTAAAGATATTCGTCATTGTAACGGAATGATTTATCAATTCATAATTAGGGTAATAGCTGAATTTCATTAAAGTATTCTATATTTTCTCTAAATATAGATGTTGTTTAAATAAAGATGTTTAGATAAATTGTTTAAATATGATCATTATTCATTACGAATAATATTATTGCACGTAATTTAAAATATCCAAAATTTAAGGAACATTTAAATGCAACAAAACTCTCCATATACGACGTACAAGAACAATTAAAAGAAACTTGATCCAAACACTCTAGTGAATTATAAAAATGTTTAATTACATCAAAGAGTTCTACAAGGAGCCAACAATACTGAATCTTCCAATGATTCTAATTGTTCATTGAACCACTAACTTAAATCTATACAGAGATTTGCGTAAATATTTAGAGAAAAATTGAGAATTTTTTAAGACAACCATTTAGGTCCATCTTCCTCGAGATTCTCTTATCTTCAATGAAGGCTGGTTTAAATATTTTCAGATATGTTTTTACAGCCCACAAAAAAACTGATTCTATTTGAAAAATATTTTAGCTGTTAAACTAATCGTCACACTAAATTTTTAGAACTAATTTTTATGGCAATATGAAATTCCGATTGTGAAACTAAAATATTCATACGCTAATGATGAATTGCAATTCTAATAATTCAGGAATTACCCTCATGCAAATTATTATGAATAAATTAGTCCGAAGTTCAAGTCCATGCTTAATTTTAAAGGTATACAAGACGGTAAAAGCAAAAATAACGCGTCGAAAAGCACGAAAACGAAATCATGCATCAAGTTCTGAGTGAATACTATATATTGAATAGTTTCACACAGTTCCAAAATACATGCATGTTATCATCACTCGTATCTTAACGTTCAATAAAAAAATCAAAAGAGTACAGGGAAATACTTTTCAAAAAATACATGAAAAACATTTTAGAAATGATCTTTTAGCAAAAAACTCTACTGAAAATGAAAATCAAATGAGGATGGATTATTAATTTAAACAATTAAATTTGTTAGAACAATAATATGTAGGCAAAATTTCAAGGAGCAGAAAAATATGACTTCTGTTGGCTAAATATGGAATTATATATCATGACCCTGGCTTTATGATCAATAAAACCTTATTCTCAGCACCAAAATACTTTAATCAAAATTCGAAGATGACTTGAGTTCAAATTAAGGATGCCTTCACTTCAGCAGCTTATAAATCTATCATCAGTCCCTTCTCAATGATTACATCTAAAGGAAGGTGGATCTACATTCGCCGCAGCAAAACGCAAAATTTACTTATTACCAAGTGAACACCACCTTCATTCATAGCACCAGCAAAATGAAAATAAGGGACCCATTTACCTAGGAGCAGCCTAATAAGATGTCACATCTCGAGAGTCAAAACCACACGCATGAACTCTTAAATCAACTCAGAGAGAGAGAGTTGAACGTCGGATAACAAATTAAAGACGGAAGCACGAGGAGCAAAATGAAATCCACAGAGATGGGGAAGGGATGAAGCGTGGGTGCGAGAGAGTGAGAGAGGAGGACAGTCTAAAATTAACACGGTGGTAAGTAGAATGGAGCGGAAGGGAGGAACGGGGAGGGAAGGGAGGACGGGTACGGCAGGGAAAGGTGACAGAGCGGGTGATGTAGGTAGGATCTCCCGGGGGCGTAGGGAGGGAGGGAATGCGGGCGGAGAGGGGCTGGGTGATCCTGCTGGCTCTGAGATGTGACGGTGCGGGGTGGCGTGAGGAGGGGAGAGGTGCAAACGTAGCTCTAGCGATGAATAAACACGCCCTCCTTAAACACCGACCGCCTCCTACAGCGTGCTCGCGAAAGCAAGTGTAGGCCTGGAGAGCCTCCAGCGTTCCCCCATTCCAAGGGAACCTTCGCCCATCTCCTCAACTGACGGTGGGTTAGGTTTCGAGGCATTAATTGGGAGAGCGGAGCGCGGCTTCGGGAATCAGACGCGACGTGAGCGGGACCGGCGGGGCGAATGCAATATGAACGGGTAGAGAAAGACATGGAGGGAGGAGTGGAGGAGCAGAGAGGGAGTGGTGGAGGACGGGTGTACCTACCGGTGCCTCCGGGCCATGACCACCTAGCCATATATTCATATCTAGGTGGTCATGCCCAGGCGATACGTGAAAAATAGATGCAGGGAGTTCAATTGTTCATGAAGGCAGGAGGGAAGAGATAGCCTTGCAGTACCAAAATTAAGATTAAAAATTTACTAAAAATATTATATGTGACTACAATATTGTTCGTGCAGCTCGCAAAGTCACCACCGCTAGACATTCAATAGTTAATTCCGTTTTAAATACCGACAAAAATAGACGCGGATTCATGTTTAAATCTTAATTTATTTTAAAGACAGTACCGTTTGTAACCGTGTAGGTATACAACGAGTAAAATCATCCCTGCGTTAATTTTTGCATAAAATGTTAAATACTGAAGGATTATTGAACTAAATTCACCCACTTTTAATTTATCTACGAAGTTAAAATAACAGATGGATTTTTACTTCAATTGGAATAAATATTATTTAATTTAGTATACAATAAAAAAATACCAACTAAGTTAATACTGAGGTTACAGAATCAACATATACTCTCGTTTTAAATTATATAGATAATTTAATTTAATTTACTTTTCTTGAAATATACAATATATCATTATAATAGATTTATAAGTAACTTGTTGCTAGTTGTTATTCAGGAAGAATATCAATAATTTTATACGAATAATGCGCGATAGTTTATTAATAGACTATAATGCTAGTTAGAATGACCAAAAATTGTCTTGCGTCTTCTAAATTATACGTTATCTCCTTAACTAAAGTGAAATATCATTAGCTTTCTTCCTATACCGGCAAATTACGCCTTTCTACATTCAATTCCTAAGCATGTATTTTTGTGCATCTCTTTGAGAACTTGTTGCGATTCCCTCCGGGCTAGGGAATTGGCTTACTTCAATAAGAATAAGTTTTAAAATATACCTTCATGTTATTTGAGATTTCACCTGGTTTTCTCAGGTGAGCAGTAAATGAATATGCCCAGAAAAAACTGAAAACTTTCGTTATTTTAGTACTATCTGAGACTGTTTCACTATAACAATCCCTGAGAGATTCTAATACTTACCGTTAACCCTGAAAATCCCAAAAGTTGTACCAGAAGGCCTTCAGGTCAAGTTTTAGGTTGTTGATAAGTAGCTCCCTTTAAATTTGCGTTGAGGAGCGTGTAATATCACATTTATACGTAATTGATCAAGCGCTTTTCCTCTTTCCTATCTCTTGGAATTCTTTCTGTGGATGTAAATATGCTTTTGTATGACAAATTCCAAAGAAGCTGCGGGAGATGCCGCAACAGTAACTTTTAACGGAGTCATCCGCTAAATGTTGCATTGAAATGCTTTTGTATTTTCAATGCAATTTACATCTTCTGAGTTCAATAGTGTAAAAGTATCATCGTGGTTCGTTAAAACTGTGCTTTCATTCTCTATATTACCTGTTGATTCTGTTCCTAGTTATTCTCAGGAATTAAGTTCTATTTGAGACTCGTCACTTAATTACTATGCAAGTTTTTCCACATGGCTTCCAGACAATGCCCCTTAAAAACGAAAAATGCCTACGAAGAAGAAATATATTTTTTGTCTCTTTTTAAAACATTTATTTGGGTACGCACTTCAGCGACAGTGGGCACTGTCCCCTATACATGTAGCTAGTTAAATGAATGGATATGGGGAAAATTATTGGTAAAAGATGTAAAATATATTTCATCCTGATTTTTATTTTCCCTGAATATTAAAAGGCGTAGGTGTACAGCAAGCAGAGCATTGACTTTCAAGACTCGCTTTTTCTAGTTGCGCGATTAATTCAACGATTATCTTAAACAAATGCAGACTTATTATATTCGCCGCAAGTAATAACAAAAGTTAAACGAATAATCGCTAAACCAGTGATTTAAATTTGACATTTCCCTGCCTAGGGTTGACATTTCCCTGCCCTGCCCATTGTTCCTGCGTGGTCCTCAAAACGAGCACACGCGCACTGCGTTCCAGTGTTCTTTATAGCACACTACTTATGAACCTAATGAATTCGGCCATTCAATGTATACCTTATTGAAAGAGAATGGGGAAACTCCCTCTTACATTCAATGCCAAGTTTCTTCGAAAAAATGTGCCTCCTGAGTCCCGTCGCTAAGTTAATAAGCCCCATTCCACCATTCTTTTCACTCTACTTTCCATAAATTGCATCATTTAGCGACTGGCGACGAATACTCTTTCCCCGTCACATCCATTCTTAAGCAGCACTGCATTATGCATCACTACACCTCGCATCCCCACTCGTTACGATTCTCCTCTCTCAGCACCCACCGCCTGCTCGACTATCACACCACCCACTCCGTCCCGACCACTCTCCCTCCATCCCATCTCTGCCCCCCCACCGAACACCCTCTCTCGCCTCGCGCCCCTCTTTTCTCCGCCAATACGAATCAGTCAATCCCTCCTCCAAAGGCCCTTCAATCAACCTCCTCCTGCCCGCTTCCCTCGCCACCCTGCCCCCTTCGACAGTCCTTTCACCCCCTTCGCCAAACACTCCCTCTATTTCCCTCCTTCGAATCCATCACCCGTCCGCTGGCAGCACTTCCCACTCATCTCCCTGGCGACGCCAAACCCTACCGCTCTACCCGTCCCCGACAACCCCTTTTCCATCTTCCGAGGGGGCGCGGCGGAAAAGAGAGGGCGGGGGTAGGAGATATAGAGAGACAGAGAGGGGATGAGGCTCCTCCACCCGCGTCTTCACTTAAGGGTCACTGAATTTTAAAAAGACGCTCCAAAACACCCATCGCTTCTTCTTCCTCCTCCTCCACCACACACCCTGCGCCTCCTGACTCTCCCGAACCTCAGCCGAGCCACCGCGCACCGTTCCGCAACGCCACCCGCCTCGCCCTTTCTCCGCCCCACTTCTCCACCCCAACCCCCAACTGCCCTCGGAGCCTACGAGCCCCCCTCTCCGTAAGCATCCCACCCTCATTTGGATTCCTCGCAGAGGACACGCGGTAGATACTCACTATTTTTACTGAGAGGACCCTTTATTTATATACTTGTGTGTGTGTGTACACACACATATATAAATAAATATATGTATGTATATATATATATATGTGTGTATATATATCTGTAAAACGCCATATATATATATATATATATATATATATATATATATATATATATATATATATATATATATATATATATATATATATATATATATCGCGCGCTCACCCGCGGTCGCATTCCCCCCTCACGCCATCGGTCAAACCCTTCTTTTGCCCCCTATACACTCGGAAGCCCCAGACACCTCCACTCGCCATTCGCAAAGGGAACCAATAAGTACGCGAGGCTATCCCCCTTAATAGATCACCACGCCACCGTCACTGGAGCCAAAGAGGCGTTGGCGCCTTTTCACCTTTTTACCATTTCATCTCTTGCTGGAAGTGAAAGAGAGAGAGAGGAAGGCGGTGGATTTTTTCCGAGAATTGATTGGCCTTTACTGGATCAATCTTTCCATCTCAGTGGGCGGTCGTATTCAGGGATGAGTTTCAAGGGGCCTTGGAGGGAACGTATTGCTCTTTAAAGCTTCCATTAGTGCGCGCTACCAGAGAAGGATTTAGTCAAATTGCGAGCGGTACCTTCTGGGGCTCACCCAAGCATTATTTGAATTTCATTTTCTAACGTGCTCCTTTCGCATGCCGAACTTAATGCCTCGTTGGTTTGTAAGAAGGGGTGACCACAGGGTAGTCCCTTTCCGAATTAATCCATCACGTGATGGAAATTTAAGAAAGATATTTGAATTTTGGAAACGTGGCAAGTATCCATGGAATTAAAATAACTAACCGGTCGACGGCGATGAAAATTAAACATAGGGTATTGGGGAAAAGTATCGGTTCTTAATTTCTCCCCTACCAAAAGTTTCCGATCCAACATTTTCTATAGTCACATATTTCACACTTAAACTTACCGATAATGATATTGACTGAGCCTTGCACTACTTCGAAGGAAATTGAGATTTTAACGTAAAGAATATGGGTTATCATGACAAAAGATTTACTTGACTAGGTTATTTGTCTATGGCGGAGTCATCATAATTTCCCTGCCTCTCATTTGCAGAGAAGTACTCAAAAGGCTTAAGTGACAGTTTTTGAGAAAAGAAGAAAAGAGATAGAAATCAATCTACCTTGGGTGGGGGAGGAAGAGGGGAAGGAGAAGATTCATAAATATGCTCTGAACACGGGGCGAAGCAGAGAGAATATAAATGGAGTAGGGCGGTGACCGGAGGGTTAAAAGCAGCTCCTAAAATAAAGAAGCAGAAGGACGGGTACGTAAATGGCAGGGAATTTTAGAAGTAAGGAACGGAGAGAATTGAAAGTGAACAGGTAAAGGCGGCATTCAAAGGAGCGCACACAGAAATATATATCTAAAAATTGTGAAGAGGAATGCGAAGGATTTGTGGGGGAGGGGAAATACGGTGGTGAAGATGAAACATGGGTGAGCAAGTGTAGAGGAAGGGAACGAGAGGGGAGAGATGTACAAAGGAGGAAGGGAAACGGGGTGCGGATAGATGGGTTGCAAGAGTGGGTCCTGGAATGCCGGTGGACGGCGTTGAGTGCCACGAACTATCGAAGGGGCGAAAGGGGGATGAAAGTGCGTGGAGAGGGTGGAACTAGGGCGTTTGGGGCGCATCGGGGGCATCGGAGGATATGGGGTGGATTTTGCCCTCGTGAGTGAAATGGTCCGTAAAGTGAGGATGGCGACTCGGAGAGAGGGAAAAATATAGAGAGGAAATGAAGGAGAGAGAGAGAATAAAGAGGAGGCAGGATAGGGCTGGGAGAGGAAAAGATGGATGAAGGAGAGCCCTGCGAGGGGTTTTCTTTGTGGGGGCGGAGGAGAAGTTTCAAAGGACGCGCAGTTTAAAGGAGGAATGAGTGAGGAGACAGAAATATGGAGAGGGGGAGAGGGCGGAGAATGTATGGATAGAGTTTGGGGGTAAGGTTTGGAGACTTAAGAGGGGTGAGGACGGATTCTTGTCATGGCGGGAGCAGAATAGAGTCAGGGCAAACAAAAGAAAATATTCGGGAAGGCGAAGGAAAATTTGATATTTTGAATAGAGTGGAATAAAAACAATAAGTCGAGGGGAAAATGATGGCATACTGAGGAGATACGAAGGAAAGAAAAAATAATCGAGGAGAGACTTATAAGAAGGATATCCGCCTTTACGTCTCTCAATGACGCCCCCAAACAGTCACGTTTATCCAGAGGGAAAATGATATTTAAGCTCCCATATTTACGATAATATAACTATCATGAATGAATTGTTGTATTAGCAAATTTGGCACAAGCTGGTTGCGTTCCAATCTGGATTTAGTCTGCTTTGCTAGGCATCCCAATTATTCATAATGAAATACGTAGATTAGCATCCGTCTGGAACAAAACTAATAAAGATTACAGCGGAATAACGATCTAGTTATAAAATGGGCAATCCAAAACCTTTATTAATCGAAGCAATAGATCGCATTTATAAAAAAAATTGGATGTTTGACATCAAGAGGCGGCAGTTCATGCATAAAATGTGTAACATGGCAGGGCTGGTTTTTTCTATATACAAACACATATTTTGTTTGATTAAATAAAAGAATTTTTAAATAAGGGCATCGAGAAGTATTTATGAAACTCATTCCAGCAGAGACGGCAACCAGGGTGGTGAAACATCGTATTCGTAACGCACCGGTGCGAAAATCACTGATGACTATACTCTGCTCTATTTCTCGATACAAAATTTTACTAATTACAAAAAAAGGTGACGAAAACGTGGCTCTATTATTATAACAAGTACTCAGAATCACTCAAAATAACCTTTGAGGAATAAAAATTAAACTGTTACCTGCTATCCTTATTATAAATTTTGTACCTTGTAGGTTTAGGTCCAGGACAGTCACTAAAATATTACTGCTATAGATCTTTCCAGACTTCTGGAACCCCTCATCGACAAGCAAACATATTCTTCGTTGCACTTCAACTACTCACATCTTCATTCGATTGGAAAGGCTTATTCTGATCCTACCCCTTCCACCATAACCTAATATTCTCCATCTAAAGCGATCTTTTGTACTCCACTATCTTAAAATATTTCCGTACAATTTTACCGCGGAAAAAAATTAATCATATTCCAGCTTGAAAAGAAAACCTTAGTACATTTCTACTATCATGAATAATAAATTTTCAAACTATGCTAACACAGATATTAAGTTTTCACACCACTACATTAAATTAGCGTCTCACCGTTCAATCAAAAATCAAAACAAATGCTTGAAGCAGAAAGCTAGAGAGTTCGGAAGGAACGCAAAAGCGCAGATCCCGTTCAAACTCAAACACCCTTAAGGTGAGTACTTCCTCTTTAACCTGGAAAATATTTTGTTTTTTCGCCACCTTGAGCCGACGGATACTAATAAAACGAGAACAAGAGAGATGACTGCAATGTTTATCCCCCGCAAGTATCTGCCTTTGGGAGCATTCTTTAGGACCGGATATACGAAGCGGAAGTGGAGCGCCGGGGACAGGAGAACGACCGAGCCGGAGATGACCGGGCGAAGAGGCCGCCACCGCTGCGATGGCGCTTTTGCAGCCGGTGGGAAAAAAGGGAGCTGGAGATTGCACAATGGGAGGAAGGGGTTAGACGCAAAGAAGGGTATTTGCTGACATTTGGACAACCGAAGCGTCGAGTGGCCATGGATGGAGGAGTCGCTGCTGGAAATGTCACTGGTTCGTGGGAAGTGCGTTGGGCAAGGATTGGAAGGGAGAGAGGGAGAAAAAGAGCGCGACCATGTGTGTGTGAGAGGGAGAGATGGAATTGAGGAAGGAAGAGAAGAGGACGGGATAGGCGTGGCCCACAAAACACTGGATTTGGCGGGATGAAAACGGTTCGCGGCTGGGAAAAATAAATACAGGGAAGGATTGGGGAATGGCGGTAACAAGGGCGAGGGATGGAGGGAAGCGGGAGCACGACGCAAAGATAGGGTGGAGAGGGGCATAAGGTCACGATCACGGCACGGAACATTGGAAGAGGACACCGACGGGGACGCTGATTTTGGACTGAATTGAAATCGCCGCATCCCCCTTTCGCATTGATGCAATGGCTTTGATCTAGAGCCCAAAACAATAACCTTCCGGAAACCGCATAAGCAGTAGAAAACTAAGGAGAAAAATGTTGTTCTAACTAATTGAGTAATTTCAGTGATTTCGTCCTCTACCATATCCGATGACGAAGGATAATTCAAATTGTCTTCTGGTAAATAATAAACTACGGTCATATGAGCAAAATGCATTCATCTAAAAACTATACCTCAGTGAAAAATACATATGATACTCATCTAAATTACTTCAAGCTAGCATTGCCTTGACGCGGTTGAATTCATTATGGTTTCCATTCAATGTAATAAGTTTTATCTCTATCACGCTCTATTCCAATAGTTAACTATCTACTAATTTAGTTTCACTAAAATGTCATAACGCCAAAAGATATGCTATCGAGGGGGATTATCAAGATATCAAATATTGAATCTCTCCTTCACTACGTATTTGAGGTGATTGCAAAAGTAAACATACCACCTAGCATATGCAACAGCTATGCCAAATGTTGCAATTGATAGGATACCGGGGGTTAGACGAAGGGGATGACGATGCCCTGTGTAGGCCGATGAGAGCGTGTAGAAGAATTCAAAAAATACAAAAACATCAAATAAAACCGGAGATCGAGGTTACAGATCAAATTCTGGAATTACAATGGCAGAAAAAAATGAAAAACAAAAAGTAGCATCGTTTATGGAAGAAATTTAACTCCAAACAGTGTGGTTTGACCGACATCATTAAAATAGCAGAGCATAATACGTTGTACAAAGTTATCACGTCATAGATTTCACTAATCAGACTACATTAGTCTCCACATAATTCGGACACAAACATACCGGAATTAAACACTCGTAGCCGGCCTACTTCCAGATATCATGAACATTTTTTGTGCTACCAAATTTTTACTCTTAGGTAGAGCCAGGTTAGGTAATACGTGGAGTAGGTAAACAACTAACAATGAATTAAAAACATCTCGCGTGGTCATTTAATTCTCCATGCGATTATTAAAACATGTCCTCCGTTTGAATTATTTTCAGCCGATTTTATTTCAGTTTTCACAGTTAGTTTACATTATCTACTGCAACATTTCTTTATCAAGTGAAACCTCATTGAACGTATACTAAATACTTTTTAACCCACAGTGTATACATTAATTTATTTTTATAAAATACCTTCAATAACATTGAAAAATTTACGAATTAGGCTCCAGGTAGTAACCCCTCTGACCATTCAGGCATATTATTCCTTAAAAAAACAATGATGACCAACAAACGTATCTACTGAACGCGTTAAGATAAAGTCAAAGCGGCTAAGATCATATTTTATCAGGAGTGACAGCCCTCATCCGGAATTACGAACCCAGTATTACCAGAATTGCAACATGAATTAATACACCAAAAATGATAAGACCTCTAACTCTGATATAACAAGTGAAAGTTAAGGAATAGGAATTCACCAATTGGCATGGAAAACGGGGAGAATACATTGCAGTGCCCTTAATGGGCATAATATTTTCTCCTCCCAAGGAAATATAATACTTTAGATAGAAAGAATAATATTGCTCGAAAGGAGATGAAATAGAAGGTATTTTCTAGGCATCACTAATGCTCATAAAACTAGACTAAAGATAAATACTAGAGTTATCCATATTCATCCTCATCTCGTCCAAGAAAACGAAGCACTTGAATTGGCATCTATCACGGAAGAATTCGCCCTTTCTCTCTTGGATTATTAAAATTCATCGACAAATATTAACTTTTAAATGCGATTATTGACCTAAAATGTAGGTCACAGTTGCATTCGAACCATTCTACTTCAAAATTAGGTCCTTTACGGATGAGGTCATTTCGCGACCCAGAACACTGTTCAAATTAACAAGCCATATCTCAGCACAACAAACACGCCAAAGGCATGATTCAAGTCCGCGACCCTTCAACTAGTCAATGTGTACAGTACTCAGAAGGCCACCATGACCGCTTGAACCGAAAAACGTACCAATTTTACTCTAGGTACTTGAAAAGAGGAGAAGAGAATGACTCTCACTATTACATGCCGATGCCCTTCGATCAATTTAAACATTTGAACATATATTCAATCACTACTATTTATTATGACTGAGTATAGTGGGCTCTATAAAGTTCCCGTATCCCAATCCTCAGAAGGAAGTTTAAACTTGATTAATACTTTTACTCGTATTCGTTAAAAACCAACAACAACAAATACTATAAAAAATTCAGTAGATTTAACCTTGAAAATTTCCTTCAAAATAAGAAATTCTCGCAAAAAAACAACTATTAGGCGTAATCCACATTGAAAAAGTATTTAAACTACACAAAAACCGAAATGTATTACCCCTAATAACTTATCTTGCTCGGGGAACTGGAGAATGGGTAAAAGTAGAGGAAGTGATGAAAATCAACAAAGTAGAATAAATAAAACACAAAGAAAAAAAGAGAGGGAGTGTAATGCGCGCGCGGAAGAGTGATTGAGATAGTAGAGAAGTGGAGTCTTGGGAAGCATTTGGAAAGGGATGGGGAAAGGAGGAGACGGTAGGAGAGAGAAATAAAGAAAGGGAAACGGCCAAGGATTGAAACGAGGCATGTGGAGGGAACAGGAGGGGCTGAACAACGACAGGGAAAACGTCGAGTGCATGGAATAGCGATGGAAAAATGGAACGAAAAGAAAAAAAAAAGGGGAGCATGAAAATATGTTCTTGAAGACTATGGGTTGTATTGATGGCGGCATTCGATAGCCCTTTTGAAAGTATGTCATTCAAAAAAAAAGAGAGCTTGAAACTGCTTCTCAAAATTACAAGTCTACAAGTTACATGATCATAATTTTCGATTCCACTGATGCTATGGCTAAGTATTGAGGATATTTCACAGACAAATTTGAGAGAGTGAAGCCTAGTACTGTCTAGTTATCCAATCATTCTAATGTACCTGTCCAATGTTGTTAGATAAAATTACTAAAGGAATAGAATACTAAACGTGAAATAAAGTTTTAATAAAACATATTCTTCCATCCAAATTATTTTAACTTCCGGGAGAAAGAGCGCGAACTCTTATCTGAATAAATTTCGGGAATATTAAAAATATTTTGATAACAGACGGAGGAATGGGTCATGTAATAAGTATTTAAGTTCATAGACCCATTCATACATTTTCATAGAATAAGCTCAATTAAGAAATTTTTAATTTCAATATTAAACTGGTACACACTCGGAAATCCAGTATTATATTTCAGATAGCAAATTTACCCCTTTAAACCTGCAACGCAACTTCCTCATAACGAATACGTTGCGAAATGTAGAATTAACATTAGGTTTCTTATCTTCCAGTTGGAATTAAATAAGAAAACTATTAAATAATTAGAACGCAAAATATGCCTATATAATAAGGATAGTTTTTGTAACACGCTGAAATGTATTTTACCATCATCTGATGGCGACTTTTTATCGGAGGATGGTGAAGCACATAAAAAACTTAATCGTAACAAAGAGTTTTTATCCAATGGAAAACTGAATATTTTGATATCTAATCATGTTTCATTGTTCTTGAATACGTCTTAATTTTCCCCATTACCAAACGACTAAGTAGTTATTAATTGAACACTAAAATCCTATCGGTTACTGATTTTTTCGAACGACAAATTGCCGCCAATATAGGTAACCTTAATGTCACTGAAACATGACTACAACGATTGCAGCGTTATGGTAGAAACATTAGGAGTTGCTTCTACACTTTAATTAGACTTTCCACTTGGAACGAGATAAAACAAGGAACACTCAAACGAATCGTTCACGTCAATACCGCCACCTTTTGTTTTCTATCGTGGTTTATTCTATTAAAAAATCAGACACCACACCTTAAAATCACTCCGTATTTAGCAGTTATTTTACCATGGATCGTGGAAGATTAAAGCTAATCGGTAACTACTAAAACATACCAATAAAAAAAAATCTCTCAAAAATTCAACCTGCAGATGAAGACCCACGGGATACAGATACCCCGAGGTCTTGGCTATCTAGCTTTCATAAACTTTCGACGAGAGCTTCAAACGACGTTAAATAGCAGGGTCCTCCAAGGCTATTTTTTTATTCGAGAAGGATAAATAAAGAGGTGGGAATAACACGGAAATCTCGTGAGTAGCAGAGCGATGACGCAGAAAGGGAGTGGTGGCAGGGAGTAGGTAGAGGAGAGGAGATGGCGGGGAGGGAGGGGACGCGGACTTAGCCCAACGGGGGGGGGGAAGGCGGGGTGAGGGGGGATATGGGAGTGGGAGGGATCGGAGGCAGTGTTAAGGGGAAGTGCTAACGCTGTTAAGGGCCTCGGGATGAAATCCTGGGGACAGGATGACAGGGTCCTAACGGAAGAAAATGAGTAAGAGGGAGGGAAGGAGATAAAAAGATAGTGAGAAAGGAGGAGGACGAGGAATAGAGGGAGGAGTGAGGGCTCGCCGGCGGGAAGACGAGAGGAGACGCCCCTTGGGTGACGGATATGTGAAGGAGTGACGTGGAGGGGCAGGGCGGCTGAATCGGGAGAAGGACGGGGAGTGTGTGGAGGGAGGGGTTGGAGACGTGTGAAGTGGGGACGGAGGGAAAAGGCTAAGTGCGAAGAAAGGCGTTATTCCGAGGGAAAAGGGTAAAGGACGTGGAGAGGTGGGAGAGTCGCTTGTGCGTGCTGGCGCGTGTGCATATAGGCCGGCGTCATAGTGTGTGCGTGCGTGCGTGTTTCTAGGTGAGAGAGGCAGGGGACTTTGTCTGCGAGTGTTTGCTAGCAATAAATCACCCGATTCTCGTCCATGATGATCGATCATCATCTTGTGAGCCACCGTCATCACGGCTCTGTAGCTATTTCCCTACCTTGGAAAGAGTAGGAAAGAAGTGTGCAGCGGGTTTAGGGGAGGGGACGAAGTGAATACAAGGGGTGGGGTTTGGCGAGAGGGCGAAGGCGATGGGGTTGTGAGGGGAGCAACGGGAGGAGAGTCGGATGAGATGAGAGGAGGGGAATGGAGGAGAAGGAGCGCAGAATGATATGCTCTCGGGGAAAAAGAAAGCAGCGGACGGGACATATAGTAGTTTGAGGATCAGGGCTGCACGGTATCGGGAGGAGTTGAATTAGCGGTGGAGGGGGGAGGGATGATAGAAGAAGGACAACAACCCTACACCACGAACAGATGAACCACATGTATTCAGTCACCGTTTCTCCCGCGGTCGTAAATTTCTTCATGCAAATTAAATACATCTCGCTCCGACTATCGGGATTTTCCCCCACTCTAGGCTCAACGGAGGCTAAATATCAGTTTTCAACAGCTTAGAAACGCAATACATTTTAGCACTACGGAGCAAATACTTACATTCATTACTCTATGGTAATACATTGCGAATGCAACATAGCTGGTGGACATCGATGGCCAATTATATATGCTCTATCTGTACAAGCCAACTTTAATTTAAGATTGGTATCTAAAATAACAGAGAAATTTCACGCCCTTAAGAAAATTGTTTGTCTGAAGAATAATGGAGGATGTGCATGATTTTCCGAAAATAATAACATATTCTAAAACCCTAATTCCGTGTCAGGAATTTAAATTTAAAACCAAAAATTTGCTTCTCTGGCACGTATCTTGTGCATGATTTTACAGTGCATTAGACAACTTAATGTTACTACGAACTTAAATTACGATGAATTAGCAAAACGTTTTAAAATCCAGCAAGATATAGTGACAGAGATAAGTTATAGATAGGAATAAAGTTATATCAATGTCACTCACGCTGTTTTGCAAATTAATATTTAAAAAAATCCATTTTATACCTCAAGCCACATAATGACTTATGCTCGCCCAGTTATTGCGAAAATATAGCAGAAAATATTCATCGGATTTCTTGGGGTAAACAAAGGATCGACCGTTGCCGTCGACGAACATTTTCGGCGAAAGAAAGAGAGAAATCACGGCGTCACTAACGACGACACCCGCGTCCCAATCCGACTCATATCCACTCCCAGCCGCCGTTTTCGCCACCGCCCTGAGCCGTCCTCAATCCTCCTTCCCTGAAGCCACCACGAGACGCCCCTCGACGCCCATCCAGTGTACCCCTCATATCAACGTTTCCATCCATCACCCGCCACACACACTGTCTTTGCGTCACGCCATCCACCTCGACGGCGGCGCCTGGAGCCCATCCCGGTCCACACCCACATCCTCGCAACGCCCTCATCTTGTGCCCTCCATCCTCCTCCTCTTCTCTCTCTCTCTCTCCATCTTTAAGGAGAGAGAGATAGAAGTCTTCTGCCCTCATAGACTCATCCATCTTGGTAGAGGCGTTAACGGTGCCGGCAAAATAGCTCCCATGGACCCGCGGCCGAGGAGGGGGATGGAGAGCTGACGGAAGGCCGGGCGAGGGAGATGAGGAGAAGATGGTCTCCTTATATCCCGATTCCCATTCCTTCCCGCCTCTCTCTCTCTCCTTCTACCCACTCCGAATCACTTTCTCGCAGGGCCATCCTAAGGCCATCGCGGAACGGGGTTTTCAACACGAAGGGAGAAGGTCCGAGAAGGGGAGCAGGGAACTGCTTGAGAAAAAAAGAGCATTTTTTTTCTCTCTACGCCCTCACTTTCCCGTGCCGTGATTTCGGGCCGAAAACGACGGCGCTGCATCGGCGGAGAGAAAGGGAAGGGAGGCGGGGTAAGAAAAAGAACGACATTTGTCGACCCCATGGGAATCCCACGAAGAAATTGAAGGATGGTTGTCGAGTAGAACTGATACAGAAACTCTTTTTCTTTAGCTCTCTTCCTCTCACGCCTCCTTTTCGAAGGGTTTCCAATTGGAGTGGCATATGGGAGCCGCGAGGTTCCCATAGCAAAGTAAATTTCTTCAATTCGTGACTCGTTTCCCCGAAAACTCGTTTGAGGAAAAAAAAGTTATCAAAGCTTCGGGGTCTCACAATTCACCGACATTATTACCCCCGGAACGATTTATAGGTAGGCACTGATCGCAGATATTCATCTTCTATGGGTTAAAAGATTAGTCTGTGCAGCAACTGTGACCCCAAACCAAGAATTGGATTTCGTTAATCGGGCATTTTGGAACAGTAAAAAAAATATGAATTCTTCGTACGGAAATATCATCGTGGAATTCCAGAGATAAAATCTGTAGTGAGATGGAAGTTGAGTGCCGTGAAAATAAGGTTTACGCTAGTGAAAGTTTATAACGGCAAGTGATAGCGAATGAGAGACTGAGAATTTTTAAGTTTACATATCATTCTCATGGATCGTAGCCGATCATACAGAAAAAAATTAATCATGAAGATAAAAAAATCAGAACCGTTTTTCTTTATCTTGTAGCCAAAATAGAACACAATAATATCGGTAACTGCACTTTAGGCAGGAAAACTATCCCCATACATCTTGGTATCAAAGAGTCTAAGCGTAAGGAGCATAAGCATTTTTTAAACTGTAATTTTCCCTCATTTAAACGAAATCAATTAAAATCAGGATGCACTCGAGAAATGTTCATGATAAATATATTTCTTGAATATCTATTAAATTAAATTAATTAATTTTGCTATAGTCATCAAAAGTAGCATTGAGCTCAAGTTTATTACAATTAATTTGAATGGTTAAATAACTACTTCACGAAAATAGTCATTGAAATCCTGAGTATATACATATTACAGAGTTAGGAGTTTTTTTCATTTTTTTAGGAAGCAAAGATTAATCATAACTTAGCCTCTTATTCTGCTTAAAATCCGAAAGGATAACAAAGGAAGGCTAAAGATAGGGGATGAAGGGAACACCTCTTCCAATAACCCTCTTTCAAAAGTTTACGGCATGTAAGTTAAACGGAGAGACTATGGCATTCATGGTGCTATTTCATAAGCTTGTTACTTACACCACCAATTTTCATTTCAATACGACTTAAGACATTACGAATTTATTTCAGTCTCTTTCTGATAACATACCGAATAAATTTAAACATTAATAGGAATAGGTCAAACTCCACACCTGGTTACTCTCTCCAATTCCTTCTATGACGATGGTCCTGCCCACCCTAAATACAACCTATTGGTGTCAATGATTTCAGTTGCTACTCACATCTTCGAAATACAGATGTATTCCACTGCGTCACTTTACTTTCACTAGTTTAACTTAAAACCTGTTACTGTGGGAAATTCAAGTAGAGAACTATTTCATTAAACTTAATATAAATTAAATAAATAAATATATATATATATATATATATATATATATATATATATATATATATATATATATATATATATATATATATATATACATTCATAAATATATATGTATATATATATATATATATATACATTCATAAATATATATGTATATATATATATATATACATACATATATATATCCGAAACATCGATGAAATATGTATCTAATTCAAAATTTTATGCTTGAGTATTGAGAAGTATATTTCTACGGTTAAAAAAATATCAGCGAAAAGAGATGTAGTACATTTAAAGAGTACATCGTGCATATAAAATTACACAGTCGTTTTTACATCAAACTCCACCTCACGATTCGCAGGAATATCAGTTATGGGAAACATGAAAATAAATTGGCAAATCTGTTCGCTAAAGATCGTGGCACGATAAATGACAAGTGGACAATGAAGCGAGTATCTGACGAAACTCCCATCGTTAAAGGAAAACACCGTACAGACTTTTTGCCACAACAGTTAATGTCTTATCCCGATTCGAATTTCTTATTCTTTCTTTTGGCACTTATTACTCCCTTTTTGACAGCAATCACGGGCATCTTCCGTTCTTTAAGTTCGCCTTTCACTACTAGGTTTCCATCTTTTTTTCCCTACAGCAGATATTGTTTTTCCCCGTCATCTGTTTCTTTTTCCAATAAACTCTTCCGTTAATCCTGTTTTCTAAAGGTCCTCATTGTTTCAGTTTTTTTATCCCTCAAGGCTCTGAACTTTTCCGTTAACGCTCGATATTATTCCTTACCCATCTCCCTTTCCCGTCATCTTGTTTGCATTTCTCTGAATTCCGTCCCCTACACCCAACCTTAGCGCGCGCGTTTTTCCCTTCGCCCCATTTTCTCCCGCTCCCGGCTCCCCAGTTATCTCTAATCCTAACCCCCCCCCGCGTCTTTTTTCCCCCTTTCCTTGTTTCTCGTTTATGTCACTCCAGAGCCAACCCTTAAAAACCCTTCCCTGGCCCCTTTACGGCCGACCCCTCCTCCCTCCCAATTCCCTATCCCTCCCTCTCCCATGGCTCCCTTTCCTTTATCTTCCTCTCCAATGGCATCCTTTGCTCCTCCTCAAACCTTACTCCTCATTAGACACGTCTTCCATCCCCGACCCATTTTTATCCCCATCCTGCAGAATTTCCCTCGTCAATAGCATAAAGCCCCACGATTTCTCATCCAGCCTAATATTCCCCTTCCCCTACCTCCGAAACCCTCCACGTACCCGAAAAACCGTCCCCTCCTTATGGCAACCCCCTCCGACGCCTCCACCCCGTCCCCATTCCACACTCTGGGGAAAAGAAAGGTTTCACCAACCCACCGTTCCCCTCCGCAACCCGTCCTCGTCTCCGATAGGCCCTCCTTTATGCCTCCTCCCACTCCTGCCCACTCCACACCCACAGTTCACCGTCCCTCGGTGCCGACGAAACTAAGCCAATGCTCCCTCCTCCTTCGCACACCGCCTCCACTCCTCCCCACACGCCGTCCTTTGCTGAAAAAATACGGGGGCGGGGAGGGGATCTCTCGGAGCCGTTCATCCACGCAACCCCATTATCACCCGCTGTCAATTCAAAGCCATACCCCGGCACTCCAAGCCCCCGACGCACAGCCCCCTCCCTCTCCTTCCCTCGCTCCTCTGTCCACCCTTCCCCCGTCTCAACCTCACCTTCCCCGAAAAAACCCTACTTCCTCTCTCCCCCCCACACCATGGCTATACCCTGCCACTCACACCCTGCCGCCCCTCATGCTCCTTCACCCCTTCCTTCACTTTCTCTTCTCTCTTCCTCCATCAACCCTTTTTCACAGGCCTCCAAGAGCAAGCACCGCCACTAGAATACACACACCCACACCCAGACCATCTCCGGACCGTTTCTCCCACCCCTTTCGCCCAAGAAAAAGAAAGAGCTCCTCTTCCCATACCATAGTCCTTTCCCCTCAATTTCCAAGCACAAACATTTCCACTTTCTCTTGTCCTTTCCGCTGTCCATTTCCTCTACTACCTCTCCCCCTTTACTATTTCCTATTCCTACATTTTTTTGTGCAAAAGAAGAATAATCTAACCTACATTTCTCCAGGCCACCTTGTGCTCATACGGCTGACTCTCTCTCTACATCACCGCCCTCACTCGCACTGACACAAAGTCGTCTTGCCATTTTATGTCACCCAAACCCCACACAACACTCCACCTCCCTCCGCATATTCACATTCCTCGTCTTCCCAAATTCCCCTTATTTCTTTCTTCTGAATACATCTCACCCACTTGCCTCGCGTTCCTTTATTTAACTTTCCTATCTAGATTTGAACAGCCTGTATTCTAGCGCTCATCTTTTATAAAAAATGGAAATATATTAGTAACCTTTGAGATTGAGAATTTTACTGCTATACGTCATTAAATATTTCATTGCATATATCTGTGGTGTTCTCTGCTCAATTTTTCTTTTTACAAGAACTTGAAAATTAATAGTTATGAGCATTCAGTAACTTCGTTTACAATATATCATGGGAGATTTGAAAATTACGGAAAACATAATTTCAGCGATTGTAGTTATAAAACGGAGTAAAGGATAATTCCTTTCATATTTTCCTTCAGATTTTAATAGGAGACTACGGCAATGACAGAGTTGTAATCGCAATAAAGTATCGCTGACATATCGTTTATAATAGCAGTAATCGTCTGGATAATTTACAAAGTTTAATTTCGTAACCTGAACATTCTTTTGTGAATTCAAATTAATTTTGCCAAAAGCGTTAACCCTCGCATTACAAGTGAACGTTTCTTGTTGAAATTTCCGGCTGAGATCTTAATTGTTTCATTATTTCCTCCTACACAATAAGTCGCCAAATAACTTTGTTTTCAGTAGCGCAAGTTCTCTCAAGACTTGTGCGTAAGCGAAGCATGCACGCACTTTTACTACCTATCCACTCATCTGTCTATTCCCTCTGAGGCAATTCCCCTCTCCATTTCTTTCCGCCACCTTTCCTCCACCTACCTCACCCTTCTCCCCACCCTCACTCTCTCTATCGTAACCTCATTCCTTTCCCTCGCCCGAAAAAAATCTCCTCTTTTATCACTCGGCCATTTTTCATTTTCCGTTCCTTCATGCGGAGGGAGTGGGTGAGTGGAGCAGGGAGAGGTAAACGAGATAAAGGTGGAAAAAGGGAGGACCGGGAAAGGGAGAGATGGAAGCCTTAACGCTTTGCTTGTTTATTTATTGTTTAACTCCAGAAAAACTCGTCCTTCTCAGAAAAGGAAATATATATATTTAAAAATAAAAGAACTTTCGCAGGTCTTCGCTTCTCACCATCCCTAGGTGCCCATTCTGTACCTCTCTTTCTCTCGATGCTGATAAATTAAATATATATTAAATATCGAATTCCTTTTACACATTGTTTCGTATACACCAATTTAGCATGGGACTCACCATGTTTCAACGTATTATTTGTCATGCACTTGATACTATGGAAAATGGGAACCTCTTCCAAGAATGCCAGCATTTCTTCTGGTTGAATTTAAATTATACCTAATAATTTAACTGTGTTCACCATAAGGTCATGTGATTAACAATTGAGTAGTTTTTTGTTGCCTGCCCCAAAATTTTTTTACCGTGACACGGTTACCAGCACAATAGATGGCAACAGTATTCAGACAGAAGGGTGGTGTGAAAGGTAGGATAGAGCTCACACAGTACTAAGTCCAACGGCATGTGAAATTAACACATCACAGCACGGAGGTCAGTTCCTTACTCTGTACCACCGGTGGTTTCCCAGGAAGATATGGTTCACGGAAAAAACAGCAGTACCCAATCTATATGATTACCCGGGTACCAGACCTTCCTTGGGAAACCATTGGTGGCTTATGGAAAATAACTCATCTAGTGCTAATGTCGAGGTCACGTTAAAAACACTATTTATAAAGAGATATGCAACGGAGAGCCATCTCAAATATTTATCTTACGAAGTTATGATGGACAAAAATATTAGTAAGAGTCCTGGCAAATGACGGAACCCGGCCTAAGCCATGCGTCGTGCCCGGCAGTGAGAGACGTGATTTAAGCGGTCGGAATCACAAGAAATCCTCTTAAAGTGGAATGAAATGCAGCATCTGAGAAGAAAGCTCAGAAAAAGCTCATCAAGGTATAATAGGTAATTGCAATTGTGGGACTTCGTTTAAAACGGGGAAAATAGAGAATATAAAGCGATAGGTGGAGAGTGTAGATATAGAGATATTATACGTATGGCTGAGCGAGGAGAGCTTGAAGGATTTCGGTGATTGCTGGACCAGTATCAATAGTTGTGAACAAAAATGTAGGACGAGGCGTGGTCAACACAATGCAGATTGCAGATAATTGATAGAATATTATCAGTAGAAGTAAAAACTGAAAAACGTAATGGATCATTTCTCGGGTCTACATGTAAACAAAAGAGGAGGAGGATGGAATGGACAGGGAATGATACCTATTACAGAAAATGATTGCGGGTGTCCCGGGGAGGAAACATTAATAGTCATGAAAGACTGTATTTGAGTGGTGGGAATGAAGATATATGTGAAGAAAGTAGGGTTCTAGGGGTTTAGGGACAAAGAATGAAGAGGGGGAGAAAGAAACGCAGTTCTAAAGGAGAGAAGGTTTAATCATGACGAATAATTAGTTTAAAAACTACAGAAGATATAAGTATACCAGGAGGTTGCCAAGGGACTCAAAATGTTCAGAACTCTTGATTAGTTTAGACTGATCAGTATAGTAAGGCACATAATTTAGAAACAGCGCAATCGATTCGGCGTTTCCATGGAGCTTATACAAATTTAGATCATGCTTTAAAGGAAATGAAAAATGACGTCAGATTCAAGACGATGAAACAGGGAAACCGAGTGAGAAATCGGAATGAAAAGGCATTAACTGGGACGAAAAGAATGGAGTAGCATCAAACTACAGAGAAAAATAAGGGTGAGGACTTGGAAGAAGGTAACAATAGAAAAAAAGGAAACAAATCAAGAATGGGGTATCAAAAGCCGCAAAAGAAATTATATGAACAGTAAAGAGGCAAAATGAAGGAAAATAATATACTGCAGTGGAAAACTAATAGAAAAAAAG